>NW_022142538.1:0-110343 GCF_007565055.1 Rhinopithecus roxellana
GAAAGGAGAAGAAAGAAAAAGAAAGAAAGAGAAGAAGAAGAAAGAAGAGAGAGAGAAAGAAAGAAGGAGGGAAGGAGGGAGGGAGGGAAGGAAGGAGGAAGGAAGGAAAGAAAGAAAAAAGAGAAAGATGAAGGAAGAAAGAAAGGAGAGAAAGGAAAGGAAGGAAGGAAGGAAGGAAAAGAAGAAGGAAGGAAGAAAGGAAGGAAGGAAGGAAAGAAAGTAGGAAGGAAGGAAGGAAAAGAAAAGAAGGAAGGAAGGAAGGAAGGAAGGAAGGAAGGAAGGAAGGAAGGAAGGAAGGAAAGGGAAGCGGGGAAGGAAGGAGGGTGGGAAAGAATGGCCTGAGATTTAAGTCTGATTCACTGATTGTCTGAAATTACAAAAGTCACAGGTGTATTGAAGGGCCAAAATAAGGATTTGTCTTTGTTAATGTTGAGAACATGTTGTATAAATATTATTATTACCACCACATATACCTTTTACAAAACTGTAGTGTAACATAGTGATTCTACAGTTTCAAGATAAAACTATGCAATTTCCACATAAAGCTATTGTCTGATTTTTTATTTAAAGAAAGTATGAATATGACTCAAAAGTGATTATACTGATAAATATATACTACATCCCACTATGAGAAATGCTGTGTGCTATCCTTTCTTATAGGTTTATTAACCGCTCAGGGAACTGATCTCTCAATAACTTATGTTTTGCAATAATATATTTGTTTAATGGTACCACAGAGAATTGAGGACTTTACCAGTTCCTAACATAAGCTTAATATATAATCAGATTTTTTTCTTTTTTTTCTCCTGTGCTGTGAGCTGACTCAAACTATTGCTCTCACTACTTTTTATGTTGGAACATATTTGAAACAATCCCCCCCCTTTTTTTTTTTCCAAAAAAGCAAAAGCAAAAGCAACTGAGATGCTTGGAGTGTGTAATCATTCTCAGCAAACTATTGCAAGAACAGAAAACCAAACACCTCATGTTTTCACTCGTAGGTGGGTATTAAACAATGAGATCACTTGGACACAGGAAGGGGAACATCACACACCGGGGCCTGTCGTGGGGTGACGTGGGGGGAGGGATAGCATTAGGAGATATACCTAATGTAAATGATGAGTTAATGGGTGCAGCACACCAACATGGCACATGTATACATATGTAATAAACCTGCACGTTGTGCACATGTACCCTAGAACTTAAAGTATAATAAAAAATTAACAACAATTTTTAAAAGTATGTGGTAAAATGTTCAGTTAGTTGCTAATCCACTGGAGTTAAGTGCAATCTCAGGAGGTGTTGAGCATGATCTAATATTGCAGCCTTCTGCCTAAAGAGCACCATTACAGTAACAGCCCTGCCAAATATTCTCTGCTTTTCACTTTCACCTAATAATGCTTCTCAAGATATCCCTTATAATGTTACTTAGACATGCACACAGGTGCTTGTTGAAGATATTGACTTTAAAATGAATACCATTTACAATGGCAACACATTTGGCAAACAAGTGAAAACTCTGAAAAATGCCAATGAAGAGATTGAATAATGTATTCTGAATATGTGTTTATTTATTTTTCTTTTTTGATGTCAAACATTTTGAAATGGACAGGCTCATTCATATATATACACCCTGCACCTTTTACTTTTTTCGTAATCAGAGACAGAATATCATAACTATCAGTCATAGGATCTTTGTGAATTTATGCAGATGGGCTGACTTCTTTGATAATTCCTGGTATCCAAAAGAAGTGTTAGATTGCTTGTGATTCCAGAAAAAGTTATTGGAGTAGCACAAATTAGAACTCAGGATTTAAAAATAAAACATTTCTTTTTGTCTTTTCTTCTCATCTCTCTGTTTTCAAGCTCACTTGTTCTTCACATGGCTCTGAAAACAGAAAGATGAAAAGGAAAGACAAAAAGGAAACTAGTTGGGATGTCTTTACAATGACTCATCACTGAGCACACTGAATCCACTGTATGTCCCTGCTCATAAACAAATAACTCTCCTGTGAACAGTAGAGCTCTTCTTTTACTTTCTTCTTCAAAATGTGACACTTTGAATAGTAATTGAACTTGGCTTCTAGAGATTATAATGTAAGAAGAAACTGTATGCCTCATTTAGTAGGAAGAATTCTCAAAATGATTCCGATAATTCACCTTTCATTCTCAACCCCTTCGATTGCAGGTGGACCCTCTAAATATGAATGTCATTCCTGTGAGTGTGGCACATTATGTGGCAAAGAGAGCTTATCTAGGTGGGGTTAACCTAATCACAGGAGCCCTTCATGAGTAGAGTTTTCTCCAGATGGTGGCAGAGATATTCAAAGCATGAGAATGATTCAAAGCACCATTGCTGGCTTTGAAAGTGGAGGGGGCAACGTAGACCTCAAAAATGTTCCCCTCAACTTGACCGTATATAAGGTTTCCTTCTGACTATAGGCCCCTGACTTCCATTTCCTTAAAGCATTTATTTTAGAAAATTTGAATATAGGGTGTGTAACAGATTTATCTGCTCTATTGAATGAAATGTGAATCTTCTATAACACAAGAGTATCTTTATCAATGATCTGGGAGTCATTCCTTTGACATTTACTCGTATAAGGAGAAAGAGATAGCATCCTTTCCTCCAAGTCCTTGTGGGAGGGTAGGAGCCCAACTTCAATAAGTGACAATAGGCAAGTACAGATTGCCTAATCACATTGACCAACATCTCCACTAACATCTTCCAGTAGTTTTCCATTAACTCACTCCAACATTTAAAAATCTTCCTGCCTTTTGCTTCAATAGAGTTAAATTCAATCCTTCTCGCATAGTTTAATAATCTCTTTCCACTATTCCAATAGTCTTGAATAAATTCACCCTTGTATTTTTCACTAGTGGTGTAATTTTTCTTTTATGGTGTATAAAAACTTGAGAATGGCATCTAGAAGCTGACAGAGATGTCTGCAGACAGTCAACTAGCAAAAGGGACTGAAGTTTTCCAGCTGCAGGAAACAGATTATACAGACAACCTAAATGAGCTGGAAATGAGTTCTTCCCCCAGAGTCTCAACATAAGAGTTCAGCTGAGCCAACACCTTGATTTTGCTCTTGTGAGACTCTCACAGAGAACCTAGTTGAGCCTACAAGGACTTCTGACCTACAAAACTTATTTAAGCCACTTAATTTTCAGCAATTTGTTGCAGAACAATAGAAAGTGAATATGTCTTAGTGAAACCCAAGAGAATTTAAATTCCCTGGTTTGAATATAGGGAGTGTAACAGAGATTGAAGACTTTGGGGATATAGTTTTGGCTGTGCCCTAAATGGCACAGAATGTTTTCTAACTACCTTAAATGGCACAGCAGATTTTGTTTTAGTTTTGTTTTTACCTAAATCAGGTACTCCAATGTAAAAAAGTTTTTTGACTGTTTTGGATTTGGTAATTCTCTAAGCCAACTTATGTATTCAAATATAATTATTATTCATTATACATAATAAACCACACTTTAATAAAATAAATTATATTGAAATAAATACTCTAAATAATCGTATGTATTTTAACATGTCTGATATTGGTATATATGTAAGTTGGAAAGATTTGTTATTACTATGGCATAAAATAGGCAAATATTTGTTGTTAACTTTCATTCAAAGAAGGAATACTTTTAAGAGTCTTTAAAGTAAGTCCTTTCAGATAGTCTGACACAGATTATCTAAGGAAACAGGAAAACTAAGAAGACCAATTTTGAGAATTCTTCCAAATGCTTCCAAGTGTGCACAGTATGAAATGATGCATTTTAAATCTGACGGCCTTTATGTAAAACATATAAAGCCTTTTGTCTGGGCCTAGTGGCTCACTCGTATAATTGCAGCACTTTGGGAGGCCAAGGCAGGCAAATACTTTGAGCTCAGGAATTAGAGAACAACCTAGACAACATGGAGATTCCCTGTCTGTGCAAAAAATACAAAAACTAGCTGCACATGTGCAACTGTAGTCCCCGCTACTTTGAAGGCTGAGGTGATAGGATGACTCAAACCCAGAGGCAGAGGTTGTAGTGAGTCAAGATCATGCCACTGCACTCCAGCCTGGGCTACAGAGCCAGACCATCTCCCAAATATATATATGTGTATGTACACATACATTTTATGTATTTAATATATGTGTATCTATATATTACATATATATATATATATATAGCCTTTCCGTTGACCATGTCTGAAGTCTTTTTGTTAAAATGTCATTATTTCAGCTAGAAGACATTCCTATGCTGAGCATGTATTTTGATCTACAATGAATGTAATTCATTAGGTAATCAACTACAGTATATTAACAAAATGATTGTTATCATAATTATATTTAAAGTTGAGATTTTATGGCTTCATTCATGCAACAGAGAGTACAATCATCTAAACTATTTATTGAGTCATAACCTAGGTCATATTTCCAAGAATGTTACATGTTTCTTGACTCCAAGTATTACTGTGCAATTAATTCTAGGAACAATGCATTTTAAATTACATTACATATTTTATTAGACCAAAGGGACCTGAAGTGCCAAACCTCTTCACACTTTACACACTAGTTTTCCTTCATTAAAACCATTCTATAATCATACCAAATGTTCACTTGCCACACAATCAGACTGTGATCATTGAGTTTGTCATAGGTAGCCTGAGACATGGAACCAAGCAATGATTTGCAAACCTTCTTTTTTGCTTTCTATTGTTCCATCAGAGAATCTTCTTAGAAGATCCAGTTTTCAGACTATACATTGTTATTTTCTTAAGCCTTTCCAAAAGGCCCCTTCATTCTTACTTTTAGCTTTGGTAAATGCTTTCCCATAGCCTTGAAATAGAAGCCATACTAACATCATACATTTTTAATATACCAAGATGTTTTACTGTAACAATCTGACCCATATCTTTTTCTCAGTAGCCATTTCCTTGATTTCTAATATCAAATTTAAACTACTCAAAAGTGAATAACGTCTTGATTAAAATAAGTTTTTGTTTTTGTAATCATAGTTACACTCTTATTTTAAGCGTCCAGAAAGAAATTGTTGGGGATGTTAAACAATGCTGATTGAATTCTAGTTATTTTAATGAGGAATACCTCCTCATTCTTTTTACCAGCCTGCTATTTACTGAGCATCCACTGTATTCACAGCACTATTGCAAGCACTTACGGATTCTAACTAAAAGAAATATCCATCACACTCTTTCATGTGACAAAGAAAATGGAGCTCTAATACATTGTGTTTATCTATTTGTATTAGATGACATTTACTGAGAAAATTAACACAGTCATGCCTTACAGAGGTAAAAGGAAAGTGAAAATGTAGTTAGGGAAATAAGGGTGAAAAATGTGGTGAATTTTGGAGAACTGAGCTAGAAAGTTACCAATAAATTGAGTGATTTAAATATGCTGTGTTATCGGAAGATTGCCTGACTCTTAATGACTGTACAATGAATGTAAGCCATTATTACCTTTAAAATTATTAATATTTTCTTTGCATGAATGTTTCTTAGCATGAACTAAATGTTAAACATTCAAAACGTACTTCACTATCTGCCTTATATTTGTGATTTTTGTTCTACTATTCAAAAATTCATTCACTTAATGAAATATGAATTTTAAGTCAACTATCTGCAAAGTGTGGTGTTAGTGTGGTGAAAAAGTGAGAAATGATCCTTGCTTTTATGACTTTTCAGTTTAATGAAGAAGATTGACAGCAACATAAAATTATTAAACAAATTTGGGTGTAATTCTGACATTTTCTCTAGAAAAGAAGTGAAAAGAATATGGAAATAGGCCCAGGATATATTGGTTGAAATAACATATTTAAAGTGGACTCAGAATCAAAAAGTATCCCTGGCTAAGGAAAGAGCACACATGAAGACCTGAAGCAGAAAGAAAAGAGCCTGGTACATTTGAGGGGATAGAAATATACCATTGTGACAGCAGCCTCTTTCAGAATTCTGAGAATGAAACAGAAAAAGCTGAGAAGTTGACATGAGGCAGTTAGCGCCTTACAGAGCAGGTTAATGATTTTAGACTTGAGGCTTAAAACAGAACATTGCTGCAGGGTTTCAAGTTTAGAAGTGACATGATCTGAGTCTCTTTAAGAACACTTGGGTGTGCACAGAAATTCAATTGGTCTGGAAGTGAAGTAATTGTGGGAAGCCTTTCTGGAAGAATAGTATAGTTATAGGGGCTCAAGCTGAGTGAAGTAAGTGGCTGTTTAGATAAAGAAAAGACTTCAGGAATATTTAGTATATAGTAAAACAGGAATATTGAATTATTAGATATGCTATTGGAGGGGAATGCAACGATTATAAGGGCAAACTAATGATATAAAATCAAATTAACTAGGGAGACAGTAGTATACAGTAGGATAAAGGAAGAAAAAGTCTGAGGTATTCATTATGTAAAATTGGATAATGGAAAGTTTTCCATAGTAGATTGAGGCCCACAGCTCTGAATTTCTATGAAAACAGAGTAGAAAATAGGTAGGAAAATGGAGAGAAGTTTGTGGAGAGGAAAGGAATAGTAATGAGTGAATGTTAAGAGTATTCAAATAGAATGAGGCAGGTAAGTGTCCAATAATTTTAGCCTCAGATGTTATTAATGAGTTGGTTTAAAAATTTAGTAAAATGCTGCCAGATTGAAGTAGGCCATGAGGGAATTAGGCAAAGAGGAAGTTCAGGGTACATGGGGACAATTGTTTGTAGAAGTTTGCGTGTGAAGGATGATAAATAAATCAGTGGGAATGGTAAGCAAAGGAGGAGTTTGCCTAAGATCTTACAAATTAGTCAGGGTATTAGTGTTTGAAATAGATCACTCATTACATAAAGTGTTTCCAAATTTCCTAGCATTCAGAAGACACTAAGTAATGTCCCACAACAATATCTTGACTTTTAATTATGTGTATAGTTTGCCAACATTTCTGACAAATCTCAAATAATTTTTAAGTTTCTGCAAATATCTCTTGGTCATTTATTAACTAGTTTCTCCTTCTCCTATGGTAAACTATGCCATTTTGAACCAAATGTGCATTTGGGTAACTTAAGTACACAAAAGTTAAAGTTATGGTGTTTAACATAATTTGATAAAGATCTCTGGTCAACATATGCAAAGCACAATTCAGACACTGAAATTTTTATATGGCATATTAGATAATACTGGAAATTCTTAATTGACACTCCACCAGAGATCTTCTAATGTGGGCAACTTTGCTTACTTCCTTACCTGCTACCTTGTTAGAACCGCCAACCTGTTTTCTCCCAGAGATAGTTGTATTGATTATTCCCCTTAATTTGGAATTCAGCCTTTCCAATGACAGGCATTGGACCAAAGAGAAGAGAACAAAATAAGAATTTTATTTTTTCATCTCTGCTTGTAGGTTCAACTTTTGTTAAACTTAAGAGAATCTGTAAAAATGCAACTAACATCACAGACAATTCTCACATTATTCATCTGAACAGTTTTGCCTCTCATGGAAGTTCTCCATTCATATTCTAGTCTATGATTTCCATTTTATGTTTGCATAAACACAGAAATCCTTTATTAGTTTTTGAGCTTAATAGGTTTTACCCTCTAATAAAAAGATAATGTGATTCATCCTCATAAGTAAATTTTAATTTATCCACTGGAAAAAAAAAGCCAACTATTGAGAATTTCAAAACAGAAATTTTCATTTTCTTTCTATACATTATTTCATTTACATTACAGCCCAGTGTTTTACATGTGTTATTATGTTATACTTGAATCAGTTAGGAAAGTCAAAATTATCCCAAAGAGTATAAGAAAAAGATGATGTACTTTAAAACATAATGGAAACTTTGGAAATAATGATAGGAAAAAGTGACTCAGAGTTGATCCTGAGAATATAAGCAAGATAAACTTGAAAAATTTTGAAGATACATTATAACTTCTAGAGGAAAAAAAATAGGTAGAAAATTATTAATACACTAATCTTCACCCGCAACCAGTAAAAAAAGATAAATTCTTTAGAAAATGAGGAAACTTTGGAGTTCATTTGCATCCTAAATGTATATCTTTATAAGTAACTATTTAAATGTGTGACTGTGATTTAACTACTGGCTACACATTTCATTCAATCATTAAATTGTATTTCTTTCAGTAACAATAAAACACAGAAGTAGTAAAAGTTCACTGGTAACCATCAGCGGTTGGGTTGTAAATATCAAATAATAAGATAAACTACGGTACAACTGACTTCACTGGACAAAAATTTAGCAGCAAATTTGTTTACTTCCTCATAATATGTGGTAATAATTGGCCCCGTAGAACTTCTTTAAGGTCATTTATAATCATAATTAAAAGAAGTATTACTTTAAATCATTAATCTACAATCAGCCAGCTATTTGATTCATATTTGATTAATAAATCAAAACGTCCTTCTCAACCGGATTTGTCTAACCTTCAGAACGTATTTTGCAAGTCCCTACTTGATTCAAAGTGGTCTTACATCCCTAGTGAAAGTAATAAGTAAAAATTTTTCTCTAACCCTTTCAAATATTTTCCTGAAACTGTATTTATCTTTCTGTAAACCAACTTTTAGAAAGAATAAATAAACTAATAAATTGTTGGTTTGTACGAAGTAAGACAAAATGTTTGGACACATTTTTTCTTTTCTTTAGTGACAGAATCAAATACTTATTTTTGATGCTCAATAGAAGCAACCTGAATATATCACAAAACTTAATCCAGGCTTAATTTCACTTTATGTAAAGATGGTCTAGTCTACGCCATACCTACCACCTACAAATCAAAGCTTAGTATTCAATATTTGGGCAGGTGGAAAGAAATTTCCAATAAAAGTTCTGAGGTAGATTAGAGAATAAAAATAAGAGTGGGACAGATGGGTAATGGTTAATAAGCCTTAACTATTAAAAACAGTATATTTAAAATAGAGGGATCTAAAATACAGAAGCAATAACATGACATTTGGAAGGAAAGATGGTGACAGAGTCCAGGTGTTTAGATATCTTTTTATTCAGAAGATACCGGATAGGGTAGCACAGTTATTACAGAAACAAATGGAAACACATGTTGTTATTCTGACAGTCACAGTGGGGTCAGTAATTCTGCAATATAAAACAACTTCAAAATTTTGCTCGTTTGACAAATGGAAAATTTGCATTTCAAGTACATGTTCTATGTAGATTATTAGATCAATCTGCCCAAGGAGTTACTCAGGGATGTGAGATAATGGAGGCTTGTTGACATGAGCATCTGTGATCACCAGAACTGTGGGAAGTGCAAGCGGTGAATTATTAACTGGCTTTTAAAGATTTGGGTCCAAAGTGAGCCATATCACTCCCGATTATACCACATTGGCTAAAGCAAGTCATATGGAGACAGAAAACATCAAAAAACTTCCTTAATAAAGACAACTTCAAAAATGCCTACCATGTTTCTGCAAAGAATAAAACTGGAAAGATTGGTTGAACAACTTGGATCCTTATCACAGTTGGTCTGTCTGTTCACCAGATATTCTGGTTAGGATTCTTCATCCAGGCAAAATATACTGTAAATGTTTTATCCAGTGATAGTGTCCCAACCCTAGAGCCAAAGACATGGAAGTGAATGGGGAAAGAAATTATCCCCACATACACCAAGTAGAATTGGAGGAATCCGGACAATGAAACTGAAATACTCTCTTTCAAAAAGAAGATTAATGAGAGAATAAAAGAGTTTATGGTTAATAGCAATTCTGTAACTCTAGTCGGAATTAAAGGTGACCTATTTTATGATGGTGTTTGGGTCATACTCTTTGTTAGAGGTCCAGATCTTCTCTCTGGGATAAATTCCTAAATCTACTGTTCTCTATGGTCTTTATTTCTATATAAGAGAAAAGGAGGGGAAAGGAGGAGAAGGGAGGGGAGGGGAGGGGATGAGAGGGGAGAAGAGGAGAGCGGAGGGGAGGTAAGGGGAAGAGAGGGGAGAAAAGGAGAGGAGGGAAGGGAAGGATCTTCTTTTTCCACTATTTTCTTTGTCATATCTGAAGTGAACAATGTGCCCTCCTTAAGAGCTTAGGTGTTTGTCATTTACCTCCTATTTGTAGACAGTTAACTCAAACAATGTTATAGAAATGGAGATATTTATATGCAGAGTTCTGGTTATAATGGTAGCTTTCCTCTCTATATACACGGTAAGTTTTTAATTCTATTCTACTTAGGTTTATGTGCCAATAAACATTCATTTCTGTCTTTTTTGTTTTTGTTTTTAAACAAATGTCTTGCAACATTCCTCTGCTTTTTTGTGCTCCAAAACTTCTTTTTCTTTCTCAACTTACTTGCAGAAACCATGAGACTATCAGACTTTGAGGTCAAGGTGCACCTTTAGTATCATTTCCCGAATCATTTTTATTCCAATTGAAAAAATCTGTTGAGCTCTACCATAATCCATTCAAAAGTATCAACAATAGAAAGATTGTTAATACCCTTGATTTGATCCTTATAGAAAGGTTGACTTTGATCCTCCCTTGTTATCAAAGTACATCTTAATAATATTTCATATTATATTGTGGTTGAAAATTTTTTAGGTCTCTGAGCTTTTTGACAATATTCTATTTCATTTCTGATTATTCATTTGTACATTTGTCTCTGAGTTCATCTACTTTAGCGATATTTCATTAAGTACAGTAAGCAGCAAACAAGATATTTCAAGAAGAAATAACTCAGATATGAATGTGGACATGGGCAATCAGAATGAAATAGAATGTAACCTGTTGCCAGCTGTTCCTACATTGCTACCTGTTGTTCCTTATGAACCTGGCATTATACTTGCATGCACACACATACATGCGTATATATATTATGGTGAGGTTTTTACTAAATACTTTGTCATTGCCATGGTGATCATCTTACAGTGAATTGCCATCTTTCCGGTACCCATTCCCTTACCCCTTAGCTTCTTGCATATTTATTTATTTATTTATTTTTGAGTCGGAATTTCACTCTTGTCGCCCAGGCCACATTGCAATGGTGCAATCTCAGGTCACTGCAACCTCCGCCTCCAGGGTTGAAGCGATTCGCCTGCCTCAGTCTCCCGAGTAGCCGGGATTACAGGCATGCGCCACCACCCCAGGCTAATTTTTATATTTTTAGTACAGACAGGGTTTCACCACGTTGACCAGACTGTCTCAAACTCCTGACCTCAGGAGATCCACCTGCCTCGGCATCCCAAAGTGCTGGGATCACAGGTGTGAGCCACTGCACCCAGCCTATATTCGTTTCTATTTTCCCCAGAACATGCTTTACTCTTTACTTTGCTTGGAAACAATCTGCATTCCAAATATGTTTCGAATTGCTATAAATGAGTAAGAGAAATACATAGCATAGTATTTTTAAATGAGTACAAAAGTGGATTATGTATTCTATAATTCTATGAAAAGGTGTGTTCAACCTTGTAAACATAAAAGCAAAACAAATTAAAACAACCAGGAGAGTGGCAAAAAATGAAACAAAAAATTTCATTGTGAAGTGTGGATAAGAGAATAAGTTGGTACAATCGTTTTGGTAATTAGGATATAATTGTATACTAATTTGGAAGATGTACATAACTCGTCACACAGAAATCCCACTGGATTTTATCATAGTAGACTTAAACTAGAAGAAAATCCTATGTCTATCAATTACAAAATAAATAATTATTTCTTATTGATACAATGAATTACCATAGAGCAATAAAAATGAATAACATCTCTAATATCTAAAATTATCTAAGACAATTTTCACAAACCTCTTGACTGAAACAAGATGTCGAATAAAAACATATATTACCATTAATAAGCATAACAGACAAAACAAAATTAACTTTAAGGATGAATACAAAGGTGTATAACGTTTTTTGAAAAGGCGATATTGGGAGGCTGAGGTGGGTGGATCACGAGGTCAGGAGTTCGAGACCAGCCTGGCCAGAATAGTGAAGCCCTGTCTCTACAAAAAACACAAAAAGTTAGCCGGGCGTGGTGGTGGGCGCCTGTAATTCCAGCTACTCAGGAGGCTGAGTGAGAATTGCTTGAACCTGGGAGACAGATGTTGCAGTGAGCTGAGATCACATCATTGCACTCCAGCCTGGGTGACAGAGCGAGACTCTGTCTCAAAACAAAAAATAAAAAGGGAGATAATTATCATAAATTTTAGTGTAAAGTTTACACCCAGGTGAGTTGCAGAGAGGTTTCATATTTACAGATGAATTGGTGGAGGCTTCTTGAATACTGATTATAGTTATAGCCATGGCTCTTTGTTGTACCTTATTTTTCCAGGCACATATATTTTTATGTATCATTCTTTATATATGTTAAATCCTAACAAAACAAATACAGATTAACTAATTTTAAAATACTAATTGGTTCTGTAATAAAGTAAACCTATTGTGATTCACCTGAATAGGAAACTAAAATCCTAAATAGGATTCACAGAATATTGTTTTTCAATGAGCAAGCCGAATCCCAGTAGTCTGGCTAAATGTCCCATCTGTGGCATGTACTATCTGTTTGCACTTGGCAAAGTTATTTTGTATCTCTGAACCTGTTTTGTGGTTTCTACGAAACTAATAGTAAAGGAACGCTTATCATCTCATTGTTGTGAGGATTCAGTAATATGTGATATGAAAACTGCTTTACAGTGTGGCTTATGATTATGATTATTTTATTATTATTATTTAAACCATACTGTTAATTAAGAACAGAACTGGAACTGCTCTTGAGCCTGCTTGCTTCACAATGTATCCCTCATTTCTCTAACACATTCTGCTTTTAGGTTCCTCAAGGGCTTTGCGCAATTTAGTTACATTTTCACAATCATAAATCATCTCTGTCAAGCCTAGCATGTCTAGGCAAACATCCCATTATGGTGAGATTAAATTTTAATTTTTTGGAAATAAAATATATCCAACAAGAATAACACCCTCATTAGATAAAAATGCACCTCCTGTGAGTTGGTGTCAATGATTAAACTAAGGATGTGATCTGCACTCTAGAATATTAACATATCGACTCTACCAACCAAGAGTTATCTTCAACAATTTCATTTAAAATTTTTAGGTATAATCAGTTTTGAAATGGTTGTATATGAGTCTTACTAAAACAATATTTGACAATATTCTATTTCATATCTGAGTACTCATTTTTACATTTGGTTCTGAGTTTATCTACTCTAGTTGTATTTCATTAAGTACGGTAAATAAACGGCAAGGTATTACTGCACCAAACAAGGTATTTCAAGAAAAAATAACTGAGAAATGAATGTGCAATTGGGTAATCAGAAATGAAATAGAACGTAATCTGTTCCCAGTGTATTTTTTCGTGACTACCTGTGGTTCCTTTTGAATCTTACGTAGAGGTTTTGTAATTGCAGGACAGTAAAAGCAAATCTTGGTTTATAACTTAGGGTTAAAAAATCTTAATTGTGTTCACACAGTAACCAATTGTCTGTTTGTCTATTTGTTGAGTTTTTATGGCCTACTTTATATTCACAATATTAAATTTATTGTGGTACAAATGGATGGTTAAGGCAAGCAGAAATGCATACTTGTCTAATTTAAATATTTATTTGATTTTATTTTCTATTAGATTTCAGCTCATTAATTTAATTTAGTACATTTTCTCCTGTGCAACCAGAATGTTTATTAACATGCTTATAATAACAACATAAATGAGCAAGCTACAACCAAAAGATAGATTTTTTAGTTAAGACTTAAAATTTCCACCAGATGGCAGCCCAACCCCTAAAATGCTAGAGCTTACTAGAAAGAGTAGAATGAATATGAAAATTTAATACTTGAGTGTCTGATAAAATAAAATGTTTTAAATCTCTTATAATTAGTTATAATATATTGAATTATAGTTAAGTTATTAAATGCATAGGTGTATAGGTATGTTAATATTTTGTTTTTAATCTTGATCTTCACATTAAAGTTAAGAAATAATAAATAAAATTTTTTACTGGAGACTGTATATTGTTTTCAAAAGTAAATAATAACATTAAATAGTATGTTTTCCTGAATGATGCACAAATTTCAAAATATTAGTTATTTACTTAAGGATCAGTGAAGGCAAGTCATATTAATTATGTCAATGTACAGATTTAAAAAAATACACATTTGATAAGAGCTATCTCTCTACTAGGAAACAATAAAAGAATTAAAACATTGATAATTTTATAAGACATATTATGCTTTTGGAATATAGAGGGAAAAATTAATTTTAGTGCAAAAATATATTTAGTTTGAGGAGGAAAGATGTATTTTTATAGCGGGGATGACGCTTTATCTGGGCCTCAAGGAAGGTAAAATCAGTATTTATACATATGGGAAAAGGGAGAAAGCTATTCAGGAAATGGAGACCAGTGAATGTAGAGCCAAGGTGTGAGAAATGTCCTGAGTTGTTTGGAAACAAACTTGTATCAGTTTGGGAGTCATCAGAAAGTAAAATGAGTACATCAAAATCAAGAGACAGAAGAGAGAAAAATATGGTAGATAATGATTTTGAAGGCCTTGATAACCTACTAAAAAGTTTTAAAGCATAAACTATTTTCAATAAATCCCATTGCATATTTTAAGCAATGAAAGATTAATTGGGAAGCTGGAAAATCAGAGGCAAATTGTACACCCTGGGAAAGATTTTATAGAGCCTGATTCAAACCATAGGATGAAAAATGAAATGAAAAGAAGGCGACAGGTGAACAAATGCACATTTCATTGGTGACTTCTTGTTATACTCCTTCAGTCATTAATAAGGAACCAAAGCTTGCTCTTCGTTCCCAGGAAAGTGCCAAAGACTGTTCTAGGTTATTGTTTATCCATTCTGCCTATTTTATATGAACAACAGCAGTATTATTTTGGTAAGGGAGAAAAAAAAAAGTATTTCTGAGATTTTTAATTTGAGAGACAGGACCATGATTGCTTTAACCAAGGTAGAGAATGCCTAAGTAACAAGCTGAAATGGTGTTAAAATGAAGGAAGGGCAGACAGTGGTGGTTATCTTAGATTTGATGTATTGATTTTTGGAAAGACAACCTAGTTGTTATACTAATAGGCAGCTGGGAACACAGATGAGACTGAAACTTTATAGAGATCTAGGCTGTAACAAAGATTTGCTGGTCAAATCTGAAAAGTAATCTTTTGGGAATAAATGAGGTTGTCCACGATAGTAGTAGGGAAGTGAGTAAGGAAGGACCCAGAGGAGCTTGACGCTGAAGTAGAAAGAAAATACATACATGCATACATTAAGTAATATAACATTAATACTATTTAATGTGTATTGAGGATTTATCATGGGTCAGATAATAAAATGCTGTAAATTTTAAAGAACATTTTGTCTTCTAAACAACTCTCTGAGGCAATACTGCTATTCCAATTTCACGGAAAAGGAAATAGGTACAGAGAAGTTAGAAAATGTGGCCGGGGTGACACAGAAAGGATGTGGTAAAGTCAAGTTCTAAACTTCTATTATCTGATTCTACGCTTTGAGCTTTTCTTCTCCAGGTTGTACTGTCTTTTAGGATGAAGTTCTAACTTCTCACGTATTTTCCTTCCTTAATAAAATCATGAATTACATTAATAAATGATAAAGCATGCTTTCATTTTTGCTATACACTCTACTTGAGAATATTACAATAAGCTTTTGATATTTCCCTTCCCTCCCCTCCCCTCCCCTTCCCGCTATTTCTTTTCTTTCTTTCTTTTCTTCTTTCTTTTCTCTGTCTCTCTCCCCACTTCTCTCTTTTTTGTTTCTTAGGATTTTTACCTTTGTATCTGTAAGTAAAACTTGGTTAGTTTTTGTTTTGTTTTGTTTTGCTTGTTTGCTTTTTCTAGAAGATGTTTGATAAAAGATTCTGGGAATGTAGACTGTCCTTAAGTCTTATATGTATTTATAATTCTTACATGCATTTATATGTAT
Organism: Rhinopithecus roxellana; assembly: GCF_007565055.1. Lineage (NCBI taxonomy): Eukaryota > Metazoa > Chordata > Mammalia > Primates > Cercopithecidae > Rhinopithecus > Rhinopithecus roxellana. Next base: position 15,913 of record NW_022142538.1, read on the forward strand.
TTCAACACATGAAAATTGGAGCAACTTCCTTAACCACGAGAGGGTCTGTTGTTTTTTTAGTTGTTGTTGTTGCTACCACTGTTGGTTTCTGTCATTCCTGGCTGGGAAAAACGTCAATTTGATTTTAGACTTGTGTTGGAAGTAGGAGTCAGCAGAAAGAGCAGTTGACATTACAGGTGGGAGAGGAATTGATGGCAAATCCAGGTCCTGGCAACACAGCTATGAAAGGGGATGCTAACAGTGGTACACAGGTTTACCTTGGGATAGTGGTATATATCTCTCCTAAACAAAAGGAAGAGAAAAGAAAGAATGAGGATGCAGTGTAATTTCTGCTGGAAATTTATATCTCCTGCAACAAAACTGGATTAAGCAGTGGGTAAAAAATTATGGGACTGGGTATTTACCCATATCATTAATTCAGAAAAAAGTGTGATAAGCAATAGATAGACTCCTTTTTTATAGAAAGTTTGGTTTTGGAATAGAGTGCTGTGCAGCTCCAGCACTGAATGTGGAATGATGTTGTAACCAAGGCAGAAATGCAAAATATGGAAGTTCATTTACTTTTCTCTCTCATGGAATTTCCTCATGTACTGGTACCCTTTGGGTGTGTGGAAAATGAATAATTGAAAACAAATATTTGCAAATTAATAAGTCAGGGTGTGTTTAGTTAGTGAATCTTTTGATTATTCATCGTAAGTGAAATCACACGACAACAAATAACTAATAAAGAGTAGCAACGCAAATTAGTACATAAGCTATCCTAAATGTAAAGGCAGGTGCTTTATATATCAATTATGTTTCATTTTTAACTTAAGATTTTACTTTTATTCAAGATAATAACTGTTGATTATGTTTCCGTGTGTATGTATATGTACATGCCATGTATATGTATTGCCCAGCCACTAGCTGCTTATTACTAATTAATTTGAATTTACCTCAACTAGATTTAAATACAAGGAAATGTTCAATGACTCAGTCATAATACCTACATTTCATGACCTTAGTATCCACAAGTGATTAGTCACTACTATATTGTCTACTGCAGAAATAGAATATTTTTATTAATCAAGGCAGCCTTAATGTTCCTCTCAGCTTGACTGAACTCTAGACAGGCTTTTTCCTATTTCTAATCTCTGAGTTCCCTTTTCTTAGAACATTTTTTGGAAAACTTGTAATTATAAATTCATTATCTATTCCTTTGAGATGTATGTAAATCTATTTAAAAGTCTCTCACTAGTATTTAAATCCAGGAATTTCTTTCTGCAGGATCTGGGAGCCATCTTCTTGAAATGTAAATATCAAGAATGATAGCCCTCCTATCTACCAGTCTTTGTAGGAGGGTAGGAGCCTAACTTCAGCGGGCATATCACTCCTGTGATAAAGATATGGGATAGTTTATTTTTCCTTTGGGAACACCTACTAGCAAAAACAGCTTATGATGTCCCCCACTCCCCCACCTCCTTCACCAACCTTTAAAATCCTCCAGCCTTTATTCCACTGTAGTTGAGTTCAAATTGAGTTCTCATCTGTCCTCTTGAATAAAATGTTCCTTGCCTGTGTAATATTGATACAATTTTTGCTTTGACATCATCAAAGTAGAAAGTTGTATTACAAAGGGGTCATCTATATTATGAATAAAGATAAAATGTTTTGTTAAAACTTGGCTGATACTAGAACATAGTCTCTCCTGGATTAGCAAGAAAAGAAATGTTAACCCTGTTTATATGTGTTTTTATGTTCTTTGTGATAAAACAGTTATGCATAGTGAAAAAAATCCTATTTTCCTCAAAATGTGCAAGATTTAATGTGATAGTGACTTAGCAGCATTAGGAGCTATTATTTCTTAAGCTGCAATTTTATACTTCTTTTTAAAATACAATGTTAGTGATAAGAGATATAAAACAAAGATAGCCCAATTCACCTCTCTGTCTTTAAAAACAACCAGTAAACTCTGGCATCGGTCTAAAAACTTCAAATTTACCATCCTAAAAAAGTAATTGGTGAGTGTTCTGTTGGGTTTTTTTTCAAGTATCTACAAAGACTAAGTAAACTAGAAGTAAATATTTGAATCAATTAGAATAAACCCCTATTTTTGTTTGTTTGTTTCCTAGAAATGGTGAGTTCAAAAGTGCATGATAAACACATATGTAGCATTGCACATATATGTATGGGTTGTGTGTGTTTATGATTGTGCATAGGTAGATGCATACAGCTACACATAGGTATTGATATAATGTATTATACAATAATACATACATTTTATGAAGAGAATACATTTTTGCAGACACAGGTTGTCTTAGTGACAATTGATATTATAATCATTACATAAGACATATTCATGATACATCATTTATTGCTTTTGGGTTTAATCCATTCACTCTGTAGAGAGGATACGAAAATACTATGTGGCAATTTCAGTGGAGAAGCATTTATATTTTTACATCCCCAATCTTTCATAGTTATCTGGTCCACAATTATTTTCCCATATATTATGTTTATTGTCTTACAAACCAATATAAAATAATGAATCTCTTCTATTTTGAATGTATCTCAATTTATTTTCATAACATTTAAGTGACATTGCTGAATTTTGAGCATATATGGCATAACAGGCTTTCAAAGAAAGACACCTCAATTTTTCTAAGTAAAATTCAAGTGGTGGAAGCTGAAGTTAATGGCCATCCAGAGAGAGAACTGACCTGCCATGGGCAAGTGATGTGCCCTAGGCATCAATCAATTTGATTTACAGAGGCAACAGGGCTCAGCGACTCGTCCAGCAAGTGGTTAAGTGTAGAAGGCTGGCTGATAAAGTTTGTAGTGTTTAAAACAAATTCTGCTGAGGAAAATCATTCTTGATTTATCTAGAATGATTAAATGTATTAAGTAAATATCCCAGGTTGTATGGTAATATAATTTACCTTACACTGATACAGCATGGCATCGTTATCAGCATCTTTCTTCCAGTGAGAATTATTCTATCTATTAGGATACAATAATATTGATTTAGTTTTTTGAAGAGCAACAGGAACCCAATTCTTATTGAAAAATAGGAAATACATTGCAGAAACTAAATTATAGATATTAATGTATAACAGACATGTAGAAAAAGCCAGTATGTAACTCACATTCATATTATGTAGTAATGTAAACATCTAAGTGTGTGGTCATCCTTATAAAAATCATAGTTGGGTGTTGGGCAGTTAATGAAGATCACTGCAGAATATAACACTAAGAAAGATAGCATACCAGAGATTAGTATGAAGAAAAAATATTTGAAGTCAATGAAAGATCCAAGGCATGAGTCAGCCAGCAAAAAACTTCTGGCAGGTTAAGTATAGATGAGTTGTATGTGGTTAAAAAGTACCTTTCCCCAAGTTAGTATTGCATTCTTTTTTTCTAGAGAAAAAAATGAGTTTGCAAGTTTCTTGTTAAAAATTAAGAAGTCTGTGCCAGACCCATCAATATTTATAGACAGGCTCACCATTCAGCTTGATCCTACTGGAAGTCACTGTGGAAAGAGACCACAACTTCCCTATTTCCCCTTTTTAGGTTTTCTTCCTCTCAATTTCATGTTCTTCTAGCTCCACCTATAAATTCCCTGCTATAGCGATTGAAAATCTTTAAATTCTTCCAAGTTTGGTTTGACCCAATGAAGTTAGACACATTTCACAAGCTAGCTTCTAGCTCACCTAGAAGTCTCCTTCAGTGTTGGTTTCCTCATTATTTGTATACTATGTCTGTTGCATGAACTCCTTGTCTGGGTTGGAGACACAAGTCTTTTTTAAGTAGAGAATATGTATTTATTAGAAATTAGGAGAAATGTCAAAACAAATATATTTATAAATAAGCAGCACTGGAAACTAAATTGAGACTTGGCCTTAGGTTTTATGTCAGGGTGGGGTGAGAGTGGGTACTATAAGAGACCTCCGAGGTTCTGATATTATCAGAGAAGTTCCCAAAGAGGAACATATACTCAATATATTACCAAATCCCTTACAAGGTAACGGTTTGCAACCTATTCAAATTTATCTGTTATTAGAGAAAGACACCTATTGGTGAGATAAATTAGTATCAGCCCCAGAATGCCTTGCAGCAGACCTGTGGTCACACATGTGCTGTGTGACCCAAGCACTCCTAGCTTCCACTGATTCATCCAGAATTAAACACTTGATTCAAACTGAGCAATTTCTTTCTTCCAGTGTTTAGAATTTAGTGAGGTCCAAAACAAAGACATACTGGATCTGAATACTGCCGTTTAGTGCTCTGAAAAAATGTTATTTGTGTTTCTACTGCTTAAGATTTTGACACTTGATGCAGGTTTTACTTGAATCTTGGTGTTTCAAACTTTTCATTGACTTCTACTTTCCCAGGCTTTACTTTCCATTTTTGTTTGTTTGTTTCATATAGCTGATATATATTTTAGAAGTGAGTATAAGATTCTGTTTTTACATATTTCATGGCGAAGGAGAATTAGCATAGTTGAAGAAAAAAAAGATACCTAAAATGAGAAGGATCCGTGTACAGTCAATTCAGTGTGTGTAATTATATGTACCTACTGATTTGGAAGATGACCTTTCACACACTGATGTAGTACACAAGAGACATGATCTTGCTCATTGTGGAAAATATTCCAGAAAATGTTCCAAGACTATTGAATTGTCTCCAGATGGAAAGAGGCTGAAAGATTTGCACTGAAGGGGTGGGGCATTGACCAGTGGGGTAATGTGTCCTCACATTATGTTTTCAGAACATTGTGGTTATAGAATCCTACATCTGAAAGCCATGCACACACATGTCACACACAGATGAGATCAGGGAACAGTATTAGGTTGGCATATAGTACTTTTAACCCAAAGATTGTTGGACTGAATCCATTTTAAATAAATAGTGTGAGAGAGAGAGAGATGTGGCTTGCTGTATGAATTCAACTTTATCATCTTTGATTTCAAGTAAAAACATAGTTATCTTTGAAAAAAGGAGAAAGAAAAATTCTGTTTGACAGACAAATATATCCACATGCATTTAAATACAATGATATTGCAAAACATGTTGAACCTCTGTGATATGGTTTAGTTGTGTCCCCACCCAAATCTCATCTCGAATTGTAACTCCCACAACTCCCACTTCATGTTGTGGGAGGGAGTAAGTGGGACATGATCGAACCATAGGGGCGAGTCTTTCTAGTGCTGTTCTCATGATCGTGAATAAGTCTTGTGAGATCTGATGGTTTTATAAACAGGAGTTCCCCTGTACAAGTTCTCTCCTTTTGCCTGTTGCCATCCATGTGAGACATGACTTGCTCCTCCTTACCTTCTGCCATGGTTGTGAGGCCTCCCCAGCCATGTGGAACTGTAAGTCCCTTAAACCTCTTTCTTTTGTAAACTGCCCAGTCTCAGGTATGTCTTTATCAGCATTGTGGAAACAGACTAATACAGTAAATTGGTACCAGTAGAGTGGGGTGCTGCTGAAAAGATACCTGAAAATGTGGAAATGATGTTGGAACTGAGTAACAGGCAGAGAATGGAACAGTTTGGAGAGCTCAGAAGACAGGAAAATGTGGGAAAGTTTGGAATCTCTTTAGAGACTTGTTGAATGGCTTTGACAAAAATTCTGATAGTGATATCAACAATAAGGTCCAGGCTGAGGTGGTCTCAGATGGAGATGAGAAATTTCTTGGGAAGTGGAGCAAAGGTAGTGACTCTTGTTATGTTTTACCAAAGAGACTACTGGCATTTTGCCACTGCCTTAGATATTTGTGGAACTTTGAACTTGAGAGAGATGATTTAGCGTATCAGGAGGAAGAAAATTCTAAGCAGCAAAGCATTCAAGAGGTTACTTGGGTGCTGTTAAAGACATTCAGTTTTAAAAGGGCAACAGAACATACATGTTTGGAAAATTTGCAGCCTGACAATGTGATAGAGAAGCAAATCCTATTTTCTGAGAAATTCAAGCCAGCTGCAGAAATTTGCATAAGTAACTAGGACCCCAATGTTAATCACCAAGACAATGGGAAAAATGTCTCCAGGGCATGTTAGATACCTTTACAGCAACCCCTCCCATCACAGGCCTGAAGGTTTAGGAGAAAAATATGGTTTCACAGGCTGGGTTCAGTGTCCCTCTGCTGTGTGCAGTCTAGGAATGTGGTGCCATGTGTCCCAGCTACTACAGCTGTGACTAACAGGGTCTGAGGAATAGCTCAGGCTGTTTCTTCAGAGGGTAGAAGCCCCAAACCTTGGCAGCTTCCACATGGTGTTGAGCTTGTAGGCGCATAGAAGTCAAGAATTGAGGTTTGGGAACTTCTGCTTAGATTTCGGAGGGTGTATGGAAATGCCTGGAAGCCCGTGCAGAAGTTTTCTGCAGGGGTGGGGCCCTCAGAGAGAACTTTTGCTAGAGCAGTGCAAAAGGGAAATGTGGGATCAGAACCCCCATATAGAGTCCCTACTGGGGCACCACGTAGTGGAGCTGTGAGAAGAGGGCCACTGTCCTCCAGACTCCAGAATGGTAGATCCACCAACAGCTTGCACTCTGTGCTTGGAAAAGTCACAGACACTAAATGCCAGCTGGTGAAAGCAGCCAGGAGGGGTACTATCTCCTGCAGGCCACAAGGGCAGAGCTGCCCAAGACCACGGGAAACCACCTTTTGCATCAGCGTGGCCTGGGTGTAAGACATGGAGTCAAAGGAGATCATTTTGGAGCTCTAAAATTTGACTGCCTTACTGGATTTTGGACTTGCATGGGGTCTATAGTCCCTTTGTTTTGGCCAATTTCTCCCACTTGGAATGGGTGTATTTACCCAATGCCTGTACCCCTGTTGTATCTAGGAAGTAACTAACTTGCTTTTGATTTTACAGGCTCATAGACAGAAGTGTCTTGCCCTGTCTCAGATGAGACTTTGGACTGTGGACTTTTGAGTTAATGTTGAAATGAGCTAAGACTTTGGGGAACTGTTGGGAAGGCATAATTGGTTTTGAAATGTGAAGACATGAGATTTGGGAGTGGCCAGGTGCAGAATTATATGGTTCAGCTGTGTCCCCACCCAAATCTCATCTTGAATTGTGATTCCCACAATTTGCATGTGTCATTTCATGGGAGGGAGCCAGTGGGAGGTAATTGAATCATAGGGGCAGATCTTTTATGTGCTGTTCTCCTGATCATGAATAAGTCTCATGAGCTCTAATGGTTTTATAAACAGGAGTTCCCCTGCACAAGTTCTCTCTTTTTGCCTGTTGCCATCCATGTAAGATGTGACTTGCTCTTCCTTGCCTTCTGCTACGATGGTGAGGCCTCCCCAGCCATGTGAAACTGTAAGTCCATTAAGCCTCTTTCTTTTGTAAACTGTCCAGTCTCAGGTATGTCTTTATCAGCAGCATGAAAATGGACTAATACAACCTGTAATTTTTTTAGTCATATACAACAATACATACTTATTCTAGTGAAATGGTTTCAGAGTTATTATTTATTGTGATTTTATTTGATTTGGATTTTTCACCTGATAACATTAAACTTTTCCAATTATTGGAGAAACCCAACTACATTATTAGTTCAGATAAGGATTTAAGAAAATCATGAACTAATGCAAAAATATTAGGCAAAAAAATGTACCTTATACAATAAGCCAAAGAGAAAACACCAAAATAATTCAGAGCTACATCAGGGAGAAATTCAAATCAATTTATAGTATGATAGGTACTTAAATGATTTAAATGAAGTTAACCTGAGTACAAGAGTTGACAGTTGACTTAGATAGCCAGGTGTATTTCTTTGTGAATTAAAATGTACCACTTCTGGGAGTAACACACAATTAAAATATATCAGTAATTTCTTTTTCTATATAGCATGAATTGTTCCTTTCCAGAAAACAACCAGAACAGAGACAGAAAACATACTAATAATAGAGAGTTGATAGTCAATGTTTAATTCAAGAAGGTTTCAAAGGAAGTGTGGTCCTAATTTGATCAACATCTAATTGGTTCACTTAATTACTCTGTGCCAAGAGTAATTGATTTTAGACCTAGAAATAAAAACACATCTACAATCGGGGAAAAAAAGTAATTTGGGCCCTTTAGATTGGAAGCAGGGTAAAGGTTGCTTCTAAAGAAGTGTGTAACATGAGTGAGGTTTTTATGTCCTATTTGAACTCTTATTTTAATATCCCTTCCAACCACAGTTATCACCACATTAAATACCAGTGTAATTTAGACCTTGATTATAAAATGCTCAGATTGCTGAAACAAATTGTTGTATTATCTATACAGAAAGCATCATGCACTTAGATACAATTAAAGATTTAGATACAGACATACATCTGAGATATTTCTGGATGGATTCCAGACCACTGCAATAAAACAAATAATGAAGCAAGTCACATGATTTTTTTTAGTTTTCCAGTGCATATAAAAGTTATGTTACACAATACCATAGTCTATTAAGTGTGAAATAGCATTATGTCAAAAAAAGTACATACCTTGTTTAAAATACTTTATTTCTAAAAAAATGCTAATAATCTTCTCAGTATTAAAAGAATAGTAATCTTTTTGCTGGTGGAGAGTCTTGTTTCAATGTTGATGGCTGCTAACTGATTAGAGTGGTGGTTGCTGAAGGTTGGAATAGTTGTGGCAATTCCTTAAAATAACAGTGAAGTTTGTCACATTGCCACAAACAAAGTTTTTCGTAATATGAAATGTTGTTTGATAGCATTTTACTCACAGTGAAATTGACTTCAGTTCTTTCAAAATTGGAGTCAGTCCTCTGAAAACACGCTGCTGCTTTATCAGTTAAGTTTATGTCATATTCTAAAGACTTTGTGGTCATTTCAACAATGTTCACAGCATCTTTGTCAGGAGTAGATTCCATCTTAAGAAATCACTTTCTTAGCTCATCCTTAAGAATTGAATACTCATATATTCAAGTTTTATCCTGAGATTGAAGCAATTCAGTCACATCATCAGGCTCCACTTAAAATTCTAGTTCTCTTGCTAATTCTATCACATCTGCAGTTAATTCCTCCGGTGAAGTCTTGAACCCCTCAAAGTTATCCCTGAAGTTTTAAATCAAATTATTCCAAACTTCTGTTAATGTTGATGTTTTGACCTCCCCTCATGAATCACAGATGTTCTTAATGGCATCTAGAATGGCAAATCCTTTCCAGAAGATTTTCAATTTACTTTACTTAGATCCATCAGAGGAATCACAATCTATGACAACTATAGCTATGAAATGTACTTTTTTTTTTTTTTGAGATGGAGTCTCGCTCTGTCGCCCAGGCTGGAGTGAGTGCTGTGACGCAATCTTGACTCACTGCAAGCTCTGCCTCTTGGGTTCACGCCGTTCTCCTGCCTCAGCCTCCTGAGTAGCTGGGACTACAGGCGCCCGCCACCACGCCCCGTTATTTTATTTTTTATTTTTTATTTTTTTGTATTTTTAGTAGAGATGGGGTTTCAACGTGTTAGCCGGGATGGTCTGGATCTCCTGACCACGTGATCTGCCCGCCTCGGCCTCCCAAAGTGCTGGGATACAAATGTGAGCCACCGCCCCCTGCCGAAATGTATTTCTTAAATAATAATATTTGAAAGTCGAAGTTAAACCTTGATCCATGGGCTGCAGAATAGATGTTGTGTTAGCAAGCATGAAAACAACATTAATCTCCATTTATATCTCCATCACAGTCATCTATGGGTGATTTGGGTGCATTGCTGCTCTATTCTATTAGGTGACCAGGTGCGTTGTCAATGAGAGTCATATTTTGAAGGAATATTTTTTGTGTGTGTGAGCAGTAGGACTTAACAGTGAACTTAAACTATTCAGTAAACCATTCTGTAAATAGATTTCCTGTCATCCAGACTCCGTTGTTCCATTTTTGGAGCGCAGGCAGAGTACATTTAGCATAATTCTTGAGGGGCCTAGGATTAACGTTTTGGTAAATGAGCATTGGCTTCTGCTCAAAGTCTAGCTACATTAGCTCCTAATAAAAGAGTCAGCCTGCCCTTTAAAGCTTTGAAGTCATGACATCTCCTCTCTAGCAATGAAAGTTCTAGATGGCATCTCCTATTAAAAGTTCGTTTAATCTACATTGAAAGTCAATTGTTTAGTATAGCCACCTTCATCAATTATCTTAGCTGGATTTTCTGGATAATTTCCTGCTGCTTCTATATTAATAATTGCTGCTTCTCCTTGTACCTTTATGCTATGGTGACAGCTTCTTCCCTTAAACCTCATGAACTAAAGTCTGCTCACTTTAATTTTTTTTTCTCCATCTTCTACTCCCCTGTCAGCCTTAAAACAATTGAAGAGAGTTATGTGCTTGCTCTGGATTAGGCTTACGGCTTAAGAAAATGTGGCTGGTTTGATCTATCCAGACCACTATAACTTTCTTCATATCAGCAGTAAGGTCACTTTGCCTTCGTATTACTTATATGTTCACTGGAGTAGCACTTTTAATTGTCTTTAAGAATTTTTTCTTTATACCGACAACTTGGCCATTTGGTACAAGAGGTCTTGAGTATCCACTATCTCAGCTTTTGACGTGGCTTTCCCACTAAGCTTAATCATTTCTATCTTTTGACCTTTGATATAAAGTGAGAGTCCTATAACTTCCTTTCATCTGAACACTTAGAAGCCATTGGAGGGTTATTAATTGGCCTAATTGTAATATTGTTGTATCTCAGAGAATAGGGAGTCCCAAGGAGAGGGGAATGGATGGGGGAATGGCTGGTCTGCAGAGCAGTCAGTATATCCATAACATTTACAGACGAAGTTGGTTGTCTGATATAGGTGTGAATTGTGGATTCCCAAAACAATTGCAATAGTAACACCCAAGGTCACCTATCACATAACAGATAAAATAATAGTAAAACTTTGAAATATTGCAATAATATTTCAAAATGTGAAACTGATAAAATTTTGAAATATTGTACCTATCACAAAACAGATAAAATAATAATAAAAAGTTTGAAATATTGCAATAAATACTAAAATAGAAACAGACACATAAAGTGAGCACGTGATGTTGAAAATATTGTGCCAATGGATTTGTTCATGCTGAGTTGCCACAAACCTTCAATTTATAAAATATGCGTTTTCTGCAAAGCACAATAAAGTGAAGCACAATACAGTGATTTCTGTCTATGCTAACTTTGTTAGAATATTTGGGGTAACGACGATTCATAGGCATTATTTGTATAAAACGCATGGTGTGATCTTTTATTCCAATAGAAGCAAGAATTGTTTATTGGTTTTTTGTTGTTTGTTTGTTTTTGAGATGAAGTTTCACTCTTGTTACCCAGGATGGAGTGCAATGGCACGGTCTTGACTCATTGCAACCTCCGCCTCACAGGTTCAAGAGATTCTCCTGCCTCAGCCTCCCAAGTAGCTGGGATTACAGGTGCATGCCACCACGCCCCACTAATTTTTGTGTTTTTGGTAAAGACGGGGTTTCACCATGTTGGCCAGGATGGTCTCAAACTCCTGACCTCAAGTGATTCACCCGCATCAGCCTCCCAAAGTGCTGATATTAGTCATGAGCCACCGTGCTCGGCTTGTTGTTGTTGTTGCTGTTGTTGTTGTTTTCCACATTGTTTCTGCTTTAAGTCTGTACAAGGGAGAAAAAACCTCCTTTTGCCTTCGTCCTTAGTGGTCGATAGATATCAATCAAATGTCTGCTTAGATGACAAATCATTCTTTCCCAACCTTCTTCTGTTAAAGTGCTTCAGCCACTTCTTAAAGTGCTTAATGTAAGAACAGGACACTTCATGTGCCATGAGAGGGTACACTGGGTTACGTTTCTTCAGCGACTATCAGTACAGGAGGTGGCATCTGCCCTGTGCAGCTTTGGAAACCTGAAGAGGGAACTTGCTTCTTCAGCAAATGCCTTAGATCCACAGATGCTAGCATCAGACTCCTTATACCACAGTAAAAATCACTGTTAATGGCCACAGAAACATACCTAATTTTAATTTATCTCCTAATTCAAATATATAGAGAATATTTTATGCTAAAACAGTACATTATTCCAAAATATGACATACTAAGACACATCATGTTTTGGGTGTCTCAGGGTGGATTCCATACATTCATTATTCACCATTTTACTTCACTTAGAGCTGTGGCTGGCTGAGTGGGAATATGTGTTTTTTTTTCTTTTCACACTGATATCTCAAAGACAGATGAATAGAATAGAAATTTTCATATTTCACTTTGCAGTGACACACAATATTCCCTGCAGGCTGTTTTACATTTTGTTGTATAGTATATGATTATCAACACATTTTTAAAATGTTTATTTTAGTTATCAAATAATATGGGTTAGTTTTAAAATTTTAGAATCAATAGAAAAGTATACAGAGAACTTACCATCCACTCATTGCATATTATGAGCATGGTATCTATATTTATATTCTTTATTATATTTTAGGACTGTATATGTATACTGAAATTAACATATTTACTATTTAGTAATGCATCATATTTACTTTTGTTATCATTTTGTTATTAAATATTTTTAAGTCAGAATTTAAAGTGTTTAGCATTTCAATATAAAATTGACTCTTTTTAAAAAAATCAACTTTTATTTTATTTTACATATAAGTGGTAAATATGCAAGTTTGTTACATGGATATATTGTATCAAGGTAAGACAAAGAATTTCTGGCTAAGTCCACAATTAACTCTTAAACAATGTGGGAATTAGGGGTTCTAACCCCCACAGAGTTGAAAATTTATATATAATTATTGGCTCCCCCAAAATTTAACTACTAATTTAACTACTAATAACATATTGTTGACAATAAACCTTACTGATAACCTATACAATCAACCCGTATTTTGTATGTTACTTGTATTATATAATGTATCATTGCAATAAAATAGCTAGAGAAAAGAAAATGTTATTAAGAAAATAAAAAGAAAGAAAAACTATATTTACTATTTGTTAAAGGAAAGTGGATCATGGTAAGTCTTCATCCTCATTGTCTTCATGTTGAGGAGGCTTAGGAGAAGGAGAAAGAGGAGGGGTTGGTCTTGTCTCAAGCATGACAAAGGTGGAGAGGAGGAGACACAAGGGGAGGCAGAAAAGACAGGCATATGCAGGGTAACTTTTAGTGGAAGAAATCCATGTATAAAAATTCATGTATAAGATCACCCATACAGTTCAAACCCTTGTTGTTCAAGGATCAACTACACACACACACACACACCACACACACACATACTGTTCTTGTAAGGAACGTACACCAGAGATCAAATCATGTCTATGTATACAGTTTTATTATTATGTACTTTGTAATTCCATTACACGATAGCAGAAAAATCAAAATTGCAATTTTTGTACCTTTAAAAACAATATTTGTTAATATACAATTAATTGAAGATTCTATAAAATACACTTATGTCCATTCCATAATTATGGTCATCATTCAACTTTTTATTCCTTTTTCTCTCTTAACTTATACCTCTTCCACCTTCAACTTTTTGCTATGACCTCTGAACTGATAGTCAGCTTCACAATGACTTATACCTTCAAATTTTGGGGGAAGATTCCCTTCCCATTTTTGCTATAATTGGAACCTGGCTCTTCCTCAATGATATTTCCTCCTATAAAAATCCTCTTAATTATTTTCATGCAAAATATCCTTTACCATTGGTTTTGGAGATGAGATCACTGTTCTCCTTACTGCTTCTGGATTTCTTCCTTTTTCCCTAGAAGTACCTTATTTGGGGTAGTTGTCAGATGATCTCCAGATTATTGATGATTACTTTTAAAATTTTGACTTATGTTTTACTATAATAATCTCTCACATTCCTGAGTTAATTCTTGGTGATTTCTAAAGCCATATAGATAATATTTCAAATAATCTAAATAGCTACATCTTGAACCCCCTCTTTCCCAATCTGTAACCAAATGCGAAGAGCTCATGACGAATAACTAATTTTCTCTAAAACCCACCTCCATCACAACAAAGCTGTGTGCCCTTGGGTAGGTTAGTTAATGTTTACTTGTCTCAATCCATATATATATATATATATATACACACACACACACACACACACACACACACACACATATGTAATTCCTTTATTATACATATATGTAATAGGTGCACCTACTACATAGTATTATAGTGAAGATTACATAAATTTATATGTGTATCTATGTTTGTAAAAATTTATTAGACTACTTTCTGGTATGTAGTTAACGTTTAACAAAAGTGTTTGCTGCCACTTTCACATTTTGCTTTCCCATTCAAACCGCTTAAGCCAGGGGTCCTATTTCATTGTCATTAATAGTATTTTAATGATCCATTATCTCAACTTCCAGAAACTTACTCTTATACTGCTACAAGTTTCCTTTCACACTCATTGCCTCTAGTACCAGGTTGGAGATTCTCTGTCCATACTGGAATGTGTACACCCTTGTGTCTACTGCATTACTGTCACTCACACATTATGCTATGTCCTAAATACTAAACCCATTCATTTTAATTTCCCAGGATCAGCATTATAATCACTTTAGTGTTTCTCTCCTTCTAATTTTTGCCTCTTGATACTTATACTCACCTTGCAAAATCCAAACCCTAGTGAACAAAACTTTCATTATCTTCCTCATCTGCATGCAGCTAAATATAAATGAGCAACCACAATGATGGATCTCACTTCAACTTTATGACCACTAACCTCAGAAACTTTTTACTTCTTTTCTTGTTCACCAGTCCTCATCTATTTTCTTCGTCCATTCACTCTAGCAATTTCTCAAATGACTAATTCAAAAACCTCCTTCTTTCTCTCCACAGCTATTGATTTCGCCGCTTTTTCTTTATCCCATAGCAAATATCAAAACGATCGAGAATCTTTCCACAATTTCCTATCTCTACATCTGAACACCTATTCGTATCTGAGAACATATTCTTTCTTTTTGTAACTGCAAATAAACTCTGTGACCGACCTATGGTCGCCTGATGCATTTATGTGTCTACTGAACCCCATCTTCTCTCTCTTATTCATGGATTTTGTTCCAGTGATTTTCTTTATTATTATTATTATTATTATTATTATTATACTTTAAGTTCTAGGGTACATGTGCATAATGTGCAGGTTTGTTACATATGTATACTTGTGCCATGTTGCTGTGCTACACCCATCAACTCGTCAACTCCTCAGCACCCATCAACTCGTCTTTTACATCAGGTATAACTCCCAATGCAATCTCTCCCCCATCCCCCCTCCCCATAATAGGCCCCGGTGTGTGATGTTCCCCTTCCCAAGTCCAAGTGATCTCATTGTTCAGTTCCCACCTATGAGTGAGAACATGCGGTGTTTGGTTTTCTGTTCTTGCGATAGTTTGCTGAGAATGATGGTTTCCAGCTGCTTCCATGTCCCTACAAAGGACACAAACTCATCCTTTTCTATGGCTGCATAGTATTCCATGGTGTATATGTGCCACATTTTCTTAATCCAGTCTGTCACTGATGGACATTTGGGTTGATTCCAAGTCTTTGCTATTGTGAATAGTGCCGCAAAGAACATATGTGTGCATGTGTCTTTATAGCAGCATGATTTTCTTTGATTTATTTTGTTTCATAGTATTGACCTCCCTCTGAATAAACAAACATGCTGTTATTTCTCCTATTTAAAAAATCTTGCTAAACCTTTCTCATTAATTCTCTTTTTCTGCTCCTCTCTCCAGAAAGAAATGTAATTGTCAGAAGTGGTGATAGTATGGTCTTTACTCGTTTTCTCCTTTTTTTTCTTTGCACATCAACACACCAATTAGGTGATTTTCCACCAATCTGCTGATTTTTTGCCGTTGATCAATACCAGTTCTCTCTCTGCTAAGTAATCAGCAATATTTATTAGAGGAGTACTTATTCTTTTTCATGAAGTACTTTCTTCATTGAACTTTACTCACACTTTATTCTCCTAATTTAATTTTTACTTCACTTGCTTCTTCACCTTAGTCTATATTTTTCTCATCATCTTCCAGATTCTCTTAATAAAACGTGGAGTTTTCTGCAGCTCACGGCTTGGAGTCCACCCTTACGCCTCACTTTCTTTTTTATCTGCTATCTAAATGTCCTTTACATGCTAATGGATTACAATATTTTTTTTTCATCCTGGAATTCTTTGCAATGGCCAGATGCATACGGCCAACTGCAATGGACTGAATGCCTATGTCCCCCTAAAATTCATATGCTGAAATCTGAAACATGTGATGGTATTAGGAGAAGGGGCCTTTGGGAAGTGATTAGGTCATGAAGGCATTCTTTCTGCATGGGATAATGCCCTTATAAAAGAGACAACAGAAAAATACCTTACCTTTTTAGCCATGTGAGGTTACAGTGAAAAAATGCCTGTCTGTGAGGAAACAGGCCCTCAGCAGAACCAAATCTCCTGGTGCCTTGATCTTAAATTTTCCAGCCTCTAGAAGGGTGAGCAATATATTTATGTTGTTTATAAGTACCTGCTCTGTGGTATTTTGTTATAGCAACCTGAATAGACTAAGCCCCCAACTTTCCTTAAAACATTGTTATTTGACCATGAACAATACTAGACGATACCACGACAACATGGAAAAATGTATTTGAAAGCAAAACTTTAATTTCATGTGACATATGCTATAAAGAGCTAAGAAAATTTAAGAACTAGTTGTTTTCCTTTTTTTGTTTTTGTTTTTTAAACAAAATAGGATCCACTATGTTGGAGACTCGATATTATGTGCTTGTCAAACGATTCTCTTTTATAAATGAGGATACAATCTAGTGTGTTCATGGTCATCAAATGATTTGCATGAAAAGTTACATTTTATTTGTGGTTTTTAAAACATCAGGGACCATAAACTGGGCTGGTTTACTTAGCTCTTCATTTTTTCGTTGTTGTTGTTCTTGGTTATAATAATTGTGAATTATCGAAAATCACATTGACTAACAGGATAAACTCTATATGCATTTTATTTCCCAAGGAATTGTATTAACTTTATTTCTGCTGAAGGTTGTATATTAAATCAATGTCATGTTTTTATACTACTTCTTGAATAGGAAATTCAGATTTTAAATTGTATTTTTCCTCCAAAATGAAGAGCATTGCTTAGTTAAATAAAAGATTGATGATATGTTTCAAAAATTATTATTTGAATATAAATAGCTACATCATTCAGAGCATGCCAAATTGAACCTCTGATATTTTTCATTCAATCTGCAAATTTCTGTTTTAATCCTCAGTATATGGCAATTTGATTGTTACAGTGGCTCAGGTCAAGAACTTGTGAAGTTATTTCTGATTCCTCTTTTTCTCTCTCACCTCACATTTACTTTCAAAAATATCCAAATTCTGACAACATCTTACTACATACACCAACACAACCCTAATCCAAGCCACCTTCATCTCCTTGATGATTGCAATAGAAATGTAATTGATCATCTTGTCCCAAAGAGTATTCTCAACACTACAGCCAGAGTGATCACTTTAATTCTTAAGTCAGATCCTCTCATCTTATGGTTAATTTTTTTCCAATGAATTTCCATCCCACTCTCATAGTTATGATGATAAAAGCCAACAAAAATTCAAAGTCTTCAGGACCCTACAAGACATAGTCTGGCAAGACATTAACTCTTAAATTAATACTCTTCTCTTGTCTATTGTTTTTCTGTTTGTTCCAGTCTTCTTGCATTCTGCAAAGACTCCAGGCATTGTTAAGCCTAAGGTCCTTTGCCTTTACTGTTTTGTGTGCTGAAAACTTGAGTCTCAGGTATTTCATGGCATCTTCTGATATCTTTTTTAGATTAGATCACTCAAATGTAATCCTCACAGGGTTAATACAGGAAAATATAGTAATGCTTTTCCTAATCTTTATCTCTATGTTACTTTACTCAATAAGTCTTACCGCCCTTGTCAGAACATATATATATATATATATGTCTGTGTGTGTATATACATATAAATAATGGTGTTAATCAGTAAAGCAAAAAGAAGTATTATGTTCAAAACATGAATATGACTTTATTATTTTTTATAAACTCCATTAATATTTAAATAAAATACACAATAATTTTTTTTCTTTTCTTTTCTTTTTTTTTTTTTTTGAGGCAGGAGCTCACTCTGTCACCCAGGCTGGAATGCAGTGGTGCAATCTTGGCTCACTGCATCCTCCGACCACCGGGCTTAAGCCGTTCTGCCACCTCAGTCTTCCAAGTAGCTGGGACCACAGGCACACACCACCATGCTTGGCTAAGTTTTTTTGTATTTTTAGTAGAGACGGAGTCTCACCATGTTGCCCAGGCTAGTCTCAGACTCCTGAGCTCAAGCAATATGCCTACATCGGCCTCCCAAAGTGCTGGGATTATAGGCATGAGCGACTGCGCCGGGCTCCAATAATATTGTATGTATTAATGTTAGTACAATCTCTATAGATGCTTTTCCTCTCAGTTTTTGTATTCAAATTTGTGCAATAAATATAATAATTCATGATACCTAAATTGAATTATTGGATTAAATTCAATTGAAAATATAACTGCACTTAATACACATGTAATTCCATATCAATATCTAAGAGCTGGCTTATATATTATAAAAATTCTAAAACGTCCTTCCATAGCAGAACATACAAAGAAAAAGGGAATCATTGCTGAAGCAATTTTTCTTGATGAATGCTAAGAAAATTTCAAAAAAATTACTGCTTTACACATAATATGGTGCTCAGAATGGGATTTAGCATGGAACGCATAGCCAAAATAAATACCACACACAGACACACACACATGCATACACACACATGCTGACAAAAGAAACATGAAAACATATCTGCAACTATAGCTCAGCAGCATAAAACATATGTTAATATGTTAGTAAATATGCTGCTAAGCTATAATTCTGTTTTTATTTGACATATGTAATATAATACAACTTTAAAAATTTATACTAATCAGCATCTAGGACTATGCTAACTATGACTAAATCTGTATTCATATATGTTCCCATATCATGAAGAATTGGTATATGCAAATGTCCAGCTTTCACAGTTTTAACACTTTATTTTTCAAAATGTACACCAGCAGGTTTTCTCCTAATTTCTGGCTTATATTTAATTAGTTAATATTTGCTCTTAGTGTTTGCAGTGTACTGAAAGAACTACCTTGTCACTGGAAACATTTGGGTCATGTATATGAATGCCATCCTTCAATTTGTGATTATCAGAAAGATCCGAGGGCTCTGTTACTGTGTGTGACTGCTTCTTCAGTGTCTTTTGCTTGTAATTCTGAACTGAACCAACTTCTGTTTCAAGTAGTTGCACAGTGGAATTGTCTGCTTGCAGTACCACACAGGACTTTCACATCGTTTGATGTGTACTAGTGATTTATTTTAGTGACTCTCCCCTGTGTGTACAGTTACATTATTGCACATTCCCTTTAGAATAAGTGCTAGTATAGGCTGCTAGCATCCATCTCTTCTCAGCTCCTGCTCAATTCATTGTTAGTCTCAGTACCAAATTTTGCTATAGTACGTGTCATAGTCCATTTGCATTACCATAAAGAAATAACTGAAGCTGGGTAATTTATAAAGGAAAGAGGTTTATTGGCTTGGCATGGTGGCTCAAGCCTGTAATCCCAGAACTTTGGGAGGCCAACGTGGGTGGATCACGAGGTCAGGAGATCGAGACCATCCTGGCTAACACAGTGAAACCTGTGTTAATACACACACGCACACACAAAATTAGCCAGGCATGGTGGCAGGTGCTTGTAGTCCCAGCTACGTGGGAGGCTGAGGCAGGAGAATCACCTGAACCCCAGAGGCAGAGGTTGCAGTGAGCCAAGATCCCACCACTGTGCTCCAACTTGGGCAAGAGAGCGAGACTCCGTCTCAAAAAAAAAAAAAAAAAAAAAAAAAGTTTATTTTGTTCAAGGTTCTGCAGGGTTTCAGGAAACTTACACCCCTGAAAAAAAGTGAAGGGGAGCAGGCATCACATAGGGAGAGGAAGGAAGCAAGAATGAGAGAGGAACGGAAGATGCCAGGCTCTTTTTAACAATCAGTCCTTGTAGCAATTAACAGAATGCAAACTCACTCATTCCTGTGAGAATGGCACCAAGATATTCATAAGAGATCTGCTGTCATGAACCAAACAGGATCTACCTAAACCAGGCCCTACCTCCAACAATGAAGATCAGATTTCAACATAAGATTTGGAGATGACAAAGCTCAAACCAGATCAGCATGATATAGGAGTTCTTTAAAAATTACCATGCTATGTGTAATTGCATAATAAAACCACAGACTTACGGGAAGGAAGGGAGGTTGGGAGCACCACTCTCAAAACTTTCTCGGTAACACATAAAATAAAAATGTAAAACATAGTAACACTTCTTTTAACCTAATAAATTGTTAAGATATATATAATAAATAAATAAATTAAGTGTGACTTGACCTTGAAAAGGTATGAAGTTGACTCACAGAAATCTGCCTAAGAAAGGTTACAATTTGTGAGTTATTAGACGTGATAGAAGGAGGGTCATCTGATTTGGACTGAATAGAAGTTACCAGGTGTAAATGGGTGGACTCAACATGTAGGGAACATACGCCACTGGTAGTTGTTTGGAATATGTGCATATGTGGCTCTGTCTGGGTGGGTGCAGTTTTCTGTGCTCATCTGATGTTTCTTGCAGACAAAATTGCACATAAGCAAACTTACAATTCACATTGTGTTTGCACTGTTTCCTGGTATATTAATTGTTTTGCAACACAGTCACATTTACAAAACAAGTATTATAACAAAACAGACTGCACTTATTTTTTGTAGATAAGCTTTCATTACCTTCAAAATGCTGAATTTTAACCACGTCTCGTTTCCAAACTTGTGACTTTTCAATTATTGCTCAGTTCACTCATTTACTTTATGTTAAAATAAAAGAAAAAGAACAGGAAAAATAAGTAAAAAAAAAAATTAAATCCAATCACACAATGTACTTGATGGACAAACTGCTCATAAAAACAAATGTTGTTTGGTATCATAATAAATGTTTAAATTGGTTACTATTTACATAAACCTGGAGTAGAATCAAAATGTGGAGAAAACACACGACTGTAATAATTGTTTAAAAATTAGGCAATAAGGAATATGGCAACTGAAAGGATGTTTGTAGGTAACAAGTCTTATCAAAAATTTTGTAGTTGGGATATTTGAGTGATATTCTAAAGGAGTCCGGTAAAGAATAAAGAGCAGATTATTAGGCCAAATAAAAATGGCAATAATACAAGTTGAGCACCTAGGCTACACCCAGAAAATTCATCAACAGTTATCAGTTTCTAAAGCAGATAATCCAATTCTTGGGATAATCTCCAAACTCAGAGGTGATGGATATGAGAAAGAAGAATAAAAAAGGATGAAAGGATGTCAGTCTAACATGTCAGAAATATTATGTGGGCTGTCTAGTATAGGGAATAAGGAAAAATGGAGTTATTTGGCTACCATATAGTTTTAAGGGAGGGTATTAAGCTACAGTAGACTATGGTGGAATATTAGAATAATAAACTCACTTTAAAATACCTGTGGCTAAGCCAGAAAAGATGTCTGTGTGTGTGTGTGTGTGTGTGTGTGTGTGTGTGTGTGTTACATACTCATTGTGCATGTGTTCATGAGTGGGACATTTTGTGTTCAAAGTAACCAGGAGCACTGGTTTACTGAAACTGTGATCATCTTGGGGACTGGGGCCACTCTCTGGATTATGTGAATTTCTAAATCACTGAGGCAGTGGGAAGAGGGCAATGAAGGATTAGGCACCAGCAATTCAGTGCTATGGCCTGAATTCGAAGTACATTATTTCTACCCAAAACTCATTGGCCCAAAGTGATTATATGACACTCCTTCCTTCAATTGCTGAGAGAAAGAAAATGTAATATTATTAGGAACCCGGTAGGAAAGAAAAATGAGATATGACTGAGTTCTTTAAGACTATATGCTTACCACAGATAGAGACTGTGTTTCAGGAAAATGCAAAATCCCATTTATCAACATAAACAAAATCAGGCTTAAAGATAAGACACACACTTCCAGCCTTAAGCATAAGACACACCCTGCCAGGACATAAGATAATTGATTCAGTTATTCATTCATTCTCCAAGGAGAAACGACCTTTGTTGACTAACAGAGGCCTGAAAATGCAGACTTGGGCAAGAGCCTCAGAAATAATCAGAATCATCCCATGTTATCTTTATGACGTGTCAACATTGTTGTTGCACGTGCATTGGACATGATTTTTGTGGAATGTTAGCTTTTAATGGAAGGTGGAGGCTCCTTAGGATTATGATTTTCAGCCTGCTTTTGTAGCCCTTGATGAATAATTTAATATTTTATAATAAATGTCATAAAGATATTTCTTCTATTTCAGGCATTATTATATTGAAGTGAGTGCTACTGGGTTAATATCCAGAAGATAACACCAAAAAAACTTTTGGGAGTCCATTTGAAGCCAAATAGTAGTATTTAGGTTAAAATAATCAATCTGCAAAACTTTGTATTTATATATTTCTTTTCATTTTATTCTTCTATTCTTCTGACAAGTATCGGCAAAGGGCTCATAAAATATTATTCCACATACATTTTTTTCTTTTTATATTTCTCTTATCATTTACATATTGCACTGTTTTTTGAGTAAATTAAAGTAATAAACTATTTCCTGTCAAAACCTATTTCATTTCTTTTGCAATATGTTTCACTAGCTTATTCAAGTAAAGTTTATAACTAAATAGAAACCTACGTGCATTTGAAATTAATTGTATCTGTTTGTATTAGTGCATATTTAGATATCTGGTCAGGTTATGTGGTTAATAACCTGCAAGGCATCTAGTTGAAGTAGAGCGTATGTTTTGATCTCTGAACTATGAAATAGATAAATGAGGTATTCTAGAATTAAATCATTGTGCATAATATTTACATAATTTGCAATGATCTTGTCAATATAGTAAAGTATTACATACTTTTAAAGTGCATTGGATAATACTTTAATCATATAAGATGATGCTGCTATAAAATTAGAGAAGGATTGTATGTAACAAATAGCTATGCAAAGAAGAATATTTGCATGGACTTTAAAAGCTGATGTAATAACATTCTAAATGAGTGTCACATTATGTGAATAGTCCTATTTATTTATGGGAAGATCAAATAGGTCATAGATCCTATAAAACTGCAGAAGGTTTCTGAAAAATTGAACTCCACATTTATATCAATCAAAATTTTGGCTATGAATTGCCTACTTGTGCTAAAAATAGTGTAAAGCACTATGTATACAAAATGAAGGCATGCCAGCTTAGTACACATTCTGAAGGGTTTGTAATCCCGATGGAGATGACAAGTCAATATTAAATAAAAAGTAAAACAGTGGATAGCTGACGTTTTGACTGGCAAGTGAGGCATTAAGAAAATATCTATCTATCTATCTATCTATCTATCTATCTATTTTATTTTATTTATTTTTTGAGACAGAGTCTCATTCTGTTGCCCAGGATGGAGTGCAATGGCGTGATCTCAGCTCACTGCAACCTCTGCCTCCCAGGTTCATGTGATTCTCTTGCCTCAGCCTCCCGGGTAGCTGGGATTACAGGCATCCACCATCATGACCAGCTAATTTTTGTATTTTTGTAGAGATAGAGTTTCACCATGTTGGTCAGGCTGGTCCTGACCTCAGGAGATCTGCCCTCCTCAGCCTCCCAAAGTGCTGGAATTACAGGCATGAGCTACCACGCTCAGCCCAGCATTAAGAAAATAAAAGCTAAAGACAAGAGAGAGGACTATGAAGATATACATAGCTTCATATATGCATGTGTGTGTATGTGTGTGTATATATATATATGCAGATATATGTATATGTGAAGACACACATAGCTTCATATATGGATATGTGTGTGTATATATATACACACATATAACTATATAAATTAGAGGATGGGTGGTAATTTGAGTGGACACTTAGAAAACCACATTTATGTCCTGAATGGTACTACCTAGGTTTTCTTCTAGGGTTTTTATGGTATTAGGTCTAACATTTAAGACTCTAATCCATCTTGAATCAATCTTCGTATAAGGAGTAAGGAAAGGATCCAGTTTCAGCTTTCTACTTATGGCTAGCCAATTTTCCCAGCACCATTTATTAAATAGGGAATCTTTTCCCCATTTCTTGTTTCTCTCAGGTTTGTCAAAGATCAGATGGCTGTAGATGTGTGGTATTATTTCTGAGGACTCTGTTCTATTCCATTGGTCTACATCTCTGTTTTGGTACCAGTACCATGCTGTGTTGGTTACTGCAGCCTTGTAGTATAGTTTGAAGTCAGGTAGCGTGATGCCTCCAGCTTTGTCCTTTTGACTTAGGATTGTCTTGGCAATGCAGGCCCTTTTGTGGTTCCATATGAACTTTAAAGCAGTTTTTTCCAATTCTGTGAAGAAACTCATTGGTAGCTTGATGGGGATGGCATTGAATCTATAAATAACCTTGGGCAGTATGGCCATTTTCACGATATTGATTCTTCCTATCCATGAGCATGGTATGTTCTTCCATTTGTTTGTGTCCTCTTTGATTTCACTGAGCAGTGGTTTGTAGTTCTCCTTGAAGAGATCCTTTACATCCCTTGTAAGTTGGATTCCTAGGTATTTTATTCTCTTTGAAGCAATTGTGAATGGAAGTTCATTCCTGATTTGGCTCTCTGTTTGTCTGTTACCGGTGTATAAGAATGCTTGTGATTTTTGCACATTAATTTTTTATCCTGAGACTTTGCTGAAGTTGCTTTTCAGCTTAAGGAGATTTTGGGCTGAGACAATGGGGTTTTCTAAATATACAATCATGTCATCTGCAAACAGGGACACTTTGACTTCTTCTTTTCCTAACTGAATAAGCAACGGCAGCAAAAGCAAAAATTGACAAATGGGATCTAATTAAACTAAAGAGCTTCTGCACAGCAAAAGAAACTACCGTCAGAGTGAACAGGCAACCTATAGAATGGGAGAAAATTTTTGCAATCTATTCATCTGACAAAGGGCTAATATCCAGAATCTACAAAGAACTCAAACAAATATACAAGGAAAAAACAAACAACCCCATCAAAAAGTGGGCAAAGGATATGAACAGACATTTCTCAAAAGAAGACATTCATACAGCCAACAGACGCATGAAAAAATGCTCATCATCACTGGCCATCAGAGAAATGCAAATCAAAACCACAATGAGACACCATCTCACACCAGTTAGAATGGCAATCATTAAAAAGTCAGGAAACAACAGATCCTGGAGAGGATGTGGAGAAATAGGAACACTTTTACACTGTTGGTGGGATTGTAAACTAGTTCAACCATTATGGAAAACAGTATGGCAATTCCTCAAGGATCTAGAACTAGATGTACCATATGACCCAGCCATCCCACTACTGGGTGTATACCCAAAGGATTATAAATCATGCTGCTATAAAGACACATGCACACGTATGTTTATCGTGGCACTATTCACAATAGCAAAGACTTGGAATCAACCCAAATGTCCATCTGTGACAGACTGGATTAAGAAAATGTGGCACATATACACCATGGAATACTATGCAGCCATAAAAAAGGATGAATTTGTGTCCTTTGTAGGGACATGGATGCAGCTGGAAACCATCATTCTTAGCAAACTATCACAAGAACAGAAAACCAAACACCGCATATTCTCACTCATAGGTGGGAACTGAACAATGAGATCACTTGGACTCAGGAAGGGGAACATCACAAACCGGGGCCTATCATGGGGAGGGGGGAGGGGGGAGGGATTGCATTAGGAGTTATACCTGATATAAATGATGAATTGATGGGTGCTGATGAGTTGATGGGTGCAACACACCAACATGGCACAAGTATACATATGAAACAAACCTGCACGTTATGCACATGTACCCTAGAACTTAAAGCATACATAGGCTCAAAATAAAGGGATGGAGGAAGATCTACCAAGCAAATGGAGAACAAAAAAAAGCAGGGGTTGCAATCCTAGTCTCTGATAAAACAGACTTTAAACCATCAAAGATCAAAAGAGACAAAGAAGGCCATTACATAATGGTAAAGGGATCAATTCAACAGGAAGAGCTAACTCTCCTAAATATATATGCACCCAATACAGGAGCACCCAGATTCATAAAGCAAGTCCTTAGAGACTTACAAAGAGACTTAGACTCCCATACAATAATAATGGGGGACTTCAACACTCCGCTGTCAACATTAGACAGATCAACGAGACAGAAAGTTAACAAGGATATCCAGGAATTGAACTCATCTCTGCACCAAGCGGACCTAATAGACATCTATAGAACTCTCCACCCCAAATCAACAGAATATACATTCTTCTCAGCACCACATCGCACTTATTCCAAAATTGACCACATAATTGGAAGTAAAGCACTCCTCAGCAAATGTAAAAGAACAGAAATTATAACAAACTGTCTCTCAGACCACAGTGCAATCAAACTAGAACTCAGGACTCAGAAACTCAATCAAAACCGCTCAACTACATGGAAACTGAACAACCTGCTCCTGAATGACTACTGGGTACATAACGAAATGAAAGCGGAAATAAAGATGTTCTTTGAAACCAATGAGAACAAAGATACAACATACCAGAATCTCTGGGACACATTTAAAGCAGTGTGTAGAGGGAAATTTATAGCACTAAATGCCCACAAGAGAAAGCAGGAAAGATCTAAAATTGACACTCTAACATCACAATTAAAAGAACTAGAGAGGCAAGAGCAATCACATTCAAAAGCTAGCAGAAGGCAAGAAATAACTAAGATCAGAGCAGAACTGAAGGAGATAGAGACACAAAAAACCCTCCAAAAAATCAATGAATCCAGGAGTTGGTTTTTTGAAAAGACCAACAAAATTGACAGACCGCTAGCAAGGCTAATAAAGAAGAAAAGAGAGAGGAATCAAATAGATGCAATAAAAAATGATAAAGGGGATATCACCACTGACCCCACAGAAATACAAACTACCATCAGAGAATACTATAAATGCCTCTACGCAAATCAACTAGAAAATCTAGAAGAAATGGATAATTTCCTGGACACTTACACTCTCCCAAGGCTAAACCAGGAAGAAGTTGAATCCCTGAATAGACCAATAGCAGGCTCTGAAATTGAGGCAACAATTAATAGCCTACCCACCAAAAAAAGTCCAGGACCAGATGGATTCACAGCTGAATTCTACCAGAGGTACAAGGAGGAGCTGGTACCATTCCTTCTGAAACTATTCCAATCAATAGAAAAAGAGGGAATCCTCCCTAACTCATTTTATGAGGCCAACATCATCCTGATACCAAAGCCTGGCAGAGACACAACAAAAAAAGAGAATTTTAGACCAATATCCCTGATGAACATTGATGCAAAAATCCTCAATAAAATACTGGCAAACCGGATTCAGCAGCACATCAAAAAGCTTATCCACCATGATCAAGTGGGCTTCATCCCTGGGATGCAAGGCTGGTTCAACATTCGCAAATCAATAAACGTAATCCAGCATATAAACAGAACCAAAGACAAGAACCACATGATTGTCTCAATAGATGCAGAAAAGGCTTTTGACAAAATTCAACAGCCCTTCATGCTAAAAACGCTCAATAAATTCGGTATTGATGGAACGTACCTCAAAATAATAAGAGCTATTTATGACAAACCCACAGCTAATATCATACTGAATGGGCAAAAACTGGAAAAATTCCCTTTGAAAACTGGCACAAGACAGGGATGCCCTCTCTCACCACTCCTATTCAACATAGTGTTGGAAGTTCTGGCTAGGGCAATCAGGCAAGAGAAAGAAATCAAGGGTATCCAGTTAGGAAAAGAAGAAGTCAAATTGTCCCTGTTTGCAGATGACATGATTGTATATTTAGAAAACCCCATCGTCTCAGCCCAAAATCTCCTTAAGCTGATAAGCAACTTCAGCAAAGTCTCAGGATACAAAATTAATGTGCAAAAATCACAAGCATTCTTATACACCAGCAACAGACAAGCAGAGAGCCAAATCAGGAATGAACTTCCATTCACAATTGCTTCAAAGAGAATAAAATACCTAGGAATCCAGCTTACAAGGGATGTAAAGGACCTCTTCAAGGAGAACTACAAACCACTGCTCAGTGAAATCAAAGAGGACACAAACAAATGGAAGAACATACCATGCTCATGGATAGGAAGAATCAATATCGTGAAAATGGCCATACTCCCCAAGGTTATTTATAGATTCAATGCCATCCCCATCAAGCCACCAATGACTTTCTTCACAGAATTGGAAAAAACTGCTTTAAAGTTCATATGGAACCAAAAAAGAGCCCGCATTGCCAAGACAATCCTAAGTCAAAAGGACAAAGCTGGAGGCGTCACGCTACCTGACTTCAAACTATACTACAAGGCTACAGTAACCAAAACAGCATGGTACTGGTACCAAAACAGAGATATAGACCAATGGAACAGAACAGAGTCCTCAGAAATAATACCGCACATCTACAGCCATCTGATCTTTGACAAACCTGAGAGAAACAAGAAATGGGGAAAGGATTCCCTATTTAATAAATGGTGCTGGGAAAATTGGCTAGCCATAAGTAGAAAGCTGAAACTGGATCCTTTCCTTACCCCTTATACGAAGATTAATTCAAGATGGATTAGAGACTTAAATGTTAGACCTAATACCATAAAAACCCTAGAAGAAAATCTAGGTAGTACCATTCAGGACATAGGCATGGGCAAGGACTTCATGTCTAAAACACCAAAAGCAACGGCAGCAAAAGCCATAATTGACAAATGGGATCTAATTAAACTAAAGAGCTTTTGCACAGCAAAAGAAACTACCATCAGAGTGAACAGGCAACCTACAGAATGGGAGAAAATTTTTGCAACCTACTCATCTGACAAAGGGCTAATATCCAGAATCTACAAAGAACTCAAACAAATATACGAGAAAAAAACAAACAACCCCATCAAAAAGTGGGGAAAGGATATGAACAGACATTTCTCAAAAGAAGATATTCATACAGCCAACAGACACATGAAAAAATGCTCATCATCACTGGCCATCAGAGAAATGCAAATCAAAACCACAATGAGATACCATCTCACACCAGTTAGAATGGCAATCATTAAGAAGTCAGGAAACAACAGGTGTTGGAGAGGATGTGGAGAAATAGGAACACTTTTACACTGTTGGTGGGATTGTAAACTAGTTCAACCATTATGGAAAAGAGTATGGCAATTCCTCAAGGATCTAGAACTAGATGTACCATATGACCCAGCCATCCCACTACTGGGTATATACCCAAAGGATTATAAATTAGTCTACTACAAAGACACATGTACACGTATGTTTATTGCGGCACTATTCACAATAGCAAAGACTTGGAATCAACCCAAATGTCCATCTGTGACAGACTGGATTAAGAAAATGTGGCACATATACACCATGGAATACTATGCAGCCATAAAAAAGGATGAGTTTGCATCCTTTGTAGGGACATGGATGCAGCTGGAAACCATCATTCTTAGCAAACTATCACAAGAAGAGAAAACCAAACACCGCATGTTCTCACTCATAGGTGGGAACTGAACAATGAGATCACTTGGACTCGGGAAGGGGAACATCACACACTGGGGTCTATCATGGGGAGGGGGGAGGGGGGAGGAGGGAGGGATTGCATTGGGGAGTTATACATGATATAAATGATGAATTGATGGGTGCTGACGAGTTGATGGGTGCAGCACACCAACATGGCATAAGTATACATATGTAACAAACCTGCACGTTATGCACATGTACCCTAGAACTTAAAGTATAATAAAAAAAAAAAAAAAAAAAAAAAAAAAAAAAAACTAGAACTTAAAGCATAATCACATCACTTTGGGAGGCCAAGGCAGGTGGATCACCCCTGAGGTTAGGAGTTTGAGACCAGCCTGACCAACATGGAGAAACCCCGTCCGTACTAAAAACACAACATTAGTCAGGCATGGTGGTGCATGCCTGTAATCCCAGCTATTCAGGAGGCTGAGGCAGGAGAATTGCTTGAATCCAGGAAACAGAGGTTGCAGTGAGCAGAGATCGTGTCATTGCACTCCAGCCTGGGCGACAAGAGCGAAACTCTATCTCAAAAAACCAAAACCAAAAACAACAAAAAAGGCCGGGCGCGGTGGCTCAAGCCTGTAATCCCAGCACTTTGGGAGGCCGAGACGGGCGGATCACGAGGTCAGGAGATCGAGACCATCCTGGCTAACACGGTGAAACCCCGTCTCTACTAAAAAAAATACAAAAAACTAGCCGGGCGAGGTGGCGGGCGCCTGTAGTCCCAGCAACTCGGGAGGCTGAGCCAGGAGAATGGCGTAAACCCGGGAGGCGGAGCTTGCAGTGAGCTGAGATCGGGCCACAGCACTCCAGCCTGGGCGGCAGAGCGAGACTCCGTCTCAAAAAAAAAAAAAAAAAAAAAAGGATCTACAATATCATATCCTTGATTTTTATTCAAAATCAGCTATAACAATTAGTTATTTCTTCCTTTGATCTCCAAATCTAATATGGTGGTATATCCATAGATTCTACCTCAGAATTATATTTGATTGCATTATTTTCTTTATATTGTCGTGGTCTCTCTCTTAATCCATGCTCTTATTATTTTTAATTTTGACGTCAGCTAACTTACTCACCTCCTTTTTTTGTCTCTTCTACCTCTTCAATTCTTCTAACCCAATTTAGCCTTCTTGGTTGAGATAATATACAGGTAAATGGGTTGAAAATACAGAAAAAAATAAACAAATATATAAATACTCATTCAGCAATGTGCTCTGGATTGGACAAAAAGATCCTGAAATGGAGATAAAAAAGTTCATGTCAGATAAAAAGAAACTCAGTTAACACTTAATCTAAGCCTTGAAGGCTATAGTGGCAGAAAACATTTGCAGATATAGGAGTAATGAATTCCAAGTAGACGGAACAATGTACTGAAAATCTGAATCTTGAAAGTACTATTGTGCTCTGAAGTTAGTGTGTCTAGAAATGAATGAGTAAAAAAGTGAGTGAGTGATCTTTGATACATTTAGAAAAGTAAGTAAAAGAAGAATATTCAGAGTTTATTAGGGCATTGTAAAGAGATTTAATTTTTTCTAAAATCAGTGGAAAATATTTACATGTATTAAGAGGGAATCGAATGGAAACTATTCTGGTCTGTTTGAGGAGATCATCCCCAGCTCCAATCAACATTGAAAATATATTTGCGGCCGGGCGTGGTGCCTCAAGCCTGTAATCCCAGCACTTTGGGAGGCCGAGACGGGCGGATCACGAGGTCAGAAGATCAAGACCATCCTGGCTAACACGGTGAAACCCCGTCTCTACTAAAAAATACAAAAAACTAGCCGGGCGAGGTGGCGCCTGTAGTCCCAGCTACTCCGGAGGCTGAGGCAGGAGAATGGCCTAAACTCGGGAGGCGGAGCTTGCAGTGAGCTGAGATCCGGCCACTGCACTCCAGCCTGGGCAACAGAGCGAGACTCTGTCTCAAAAAAAAAAAAAAAAAAAAAAAAAAAAAAAATATATATATATATATATATATATATATATATATTTGCAACTCTATTCATTTCTGTGTTGGACGTTTATTTCAAGTGTATATTATTCATTTACTGTTTATGCTTTAATTTTTATGTCATTCTTGGAAATCATTAATTTTAGCAGAATATACTTTTCAGACTTTTTAAAAATTTAGCTTTGTTTTGATTCCATGAATCACTGAGAGAACACATTAGAGCTTCTACCGGACAAAATTATCATTTATTTTCTGTAGTTTCTGCATTTCCTAGAGATTATTTACTTTGAAAGCAAAACTGCAGAATGTCTTAAGATAAAATGAGAATGAATCATCATGTGTCATGAATTACAATATGTGTTTAAATCAGTGGCCTTAAATACTTGTAAGACTAAAGTGAAAATGATGGAATTTAAGACATAAACATCTATGTCATGTATGTAATGAAATAAAACAAAGAAAGGCACAAACATTTTTAAGAGGAAGATTAAAGAAATGGAATATATGAAAACAGCATAAGCAGTTTAGTAAATGTAAACTTAAAAATTATAAATATGCACTATATATGTCATAACACATGTACTATTTATAAATAATATATAGTTGATACAGTAGGTTTTACTTTTATACACAATAAATTGGTAGAGTCATTACAGAAAAGTTCCTCAAAAAATTAAAAAACAGAACTACTCTATGGTCCAGCAATCTCACTTCTGGTTATATATCCAAAGAAAGAAATCATTGTCTTGAAAAGATATCTGCACTCCCATTTTCACTGCAGAGCTATTTTCAATAGCCGATATATGGATACAACCTAAGTCTTCATCACTGGCTGAATGAATAAATAAAATATGATACTGCAGATAGACATCACTTCATTCCGTCTTTAAAAAGAAGGAAATCCTGTCATTTGCCGCAACATGGATGAATCTATAGAACATTACGGTAAGCAAAATAAGTCAAGCATATGATCTCTCTCTTTTGTTGTTGTTGTTGTTGTTGTTGTTTGTTTTTTGAGACAAAGTCTTGCTCTGTCGCCCAAGCTGGAGTACAGTGGCATGATCTCGGCTCACTACAACCTCAGCCTCCCGGGTTCAAGCAATTCTCTGCCTCAGTCTCCCGAGTAGCTGGGATTACAGGCGCCCACCGCCACACCCGGCTAACTTTTGTATTTTTAGTAGAGATGGGGTTTCACCATTTTGTCCAGGCTGTCTTGAACTCCTGACCTCGTGATCCACCCACCTTGGCCTCCCAAAGTGCTGGGATTACAGGCGTGAGCCATTGCGCCCGGCCCATCTCTCTTATACGTGCAATCTAAAACATTTTAACTTATAGAAACAGTAGAATGGGGGTTGCCAGGGGTTGAAGGCTGAAGGAAATGGGGTGGATGCTGGTCAAAGGACACAAATATTCAGTTAAACAGAGTGAACGAGTGAACAAGTTCTGGAGCTTTAAAGTCAGCATGGTGACTATAGTAAGTTATACTATATTGTATACTTGACATTTGCTAGGAGAATTGATCGTAAATGTTCTCACAACAACAAAAGGAAAACTATGGGAATGGTGCACATCGTCACACTGCACACTGTAAATAAATGCATTTTTAATTTCTCAACTATACATCAATAAATCTAGGGAAAAAAGAACAAAAAATATATTGGGAGTAAAAATAAGGACTTAAAAGTGTTTTAGGTCATGTTTATGACATTGTACTTAAAAAATGTTCTATAGTATTTCCCCAAGAGATAAAAGGAAATATATATTTGAGACAAGAACTTTAGTATTTTTGTGCTGAGTAATTATGTGATGTAAAATATTTGGATTTTTCCGTAAGATAAGTGTAACCTAAGTGTAGCAATTAGAATACTGTAAATAATTTCAACCTGAGGTATTTTCAGAGTAGGGCAGTAATAAGTATAATTTCTTGCCTTACAACCATATATCCATGGCCTATATTACTGAATAACTTTGCTTTGCAGGTTTGCATATACGCATTATTTTTCTATACAAACTTTTCTGGATAAATTATTTCATTAATGACAAAAACATGAAGATCAGCTTTTACTTCATTTTGCAGAAATGATGCTCCACAAAAGTGCCATGTGTGTTTTCACATTTTCTGAGTATATAAATAACATTTTGTCAATATTTTTTATTTTGATAAATGTATTATGTCTACAGAAAGGAAATGGAATAAAATATTTTGAGACTAAATGTAAGCAGTTTTATCACCCTTGTAATTTCAATTCGTCTAAAACAAGATACGTGCTGACCAGAATGTTCCGTGCATCACTGTATTGATTTATTTTAGTTGCACACAAATTCACATA
This sequence comes from Rhinopithecus roxellana, assembly GCF_007565055.1. Taxonomy (NCBI): domain Eukaryota; kingdom Metazoa; phylum Chordata; class Mammalia; order Primates; family Cercopithecidae; genus Rhinopithecus; species Rhinopithecus roxellana. The sequence continues at coordinate 49,786 of NW_022142538.1, forward strand.
CACACACAATACTGTGGAAGACAGTTAAAATGTTTAGTGGTTATCTAGTCTACTGTCATGGTACAGAACACTATGCCAAGGAAAATTAATAATAAATTAATTAAGATAGAATATATTTTATACATATGTGAGAATTAACTGCCATTCAATCTGTAACTTCTTTGTACAGTACTTTCTATAATAAAGTATACAAGCACGGGAAGTAAATTATTTTGAAATTAGCTATGGCTATTTCAAGCCTCATGAAAATAAACTGTATTGTTTGTAAGGGTTATAATAGAAGATAAAATATCTATAGGAGCTATCACTCCCAAGACACCACAGCGGTATAGATTATCCATAAATCCTATGAACCATAGCTATTCTTATCGAAAGAGTAACAGCCACTCTATAAGGTATCATGAGGTTATAAAGGACTCTGGCAGTCTTATGAACCATATCCATTTATTTTACAGAGAACATGTACCAGTAGTTGCTTTATGGGATTTATAAGTGTTTAAATAAAAAGACATTATAGAAATGCAAAATAATTGCAGAAGTAGTGATATCTTTAATTTTATATTTTTGCAAAAAACTCCTCCAATCCACTTATGGAAAATAATAAGCCTACCCCTTAACTATTAAGACTATCGGTGAAAAATATTTCTTTCTTCCTGTTATATATATTCCTACATTCCACAATAATCTATTCCCTCAATATCATCCACTGAAGTGATATACTGTAAAGTCAGCAATTAATAGTTTTAACTTTATTTCCCAAAATATGCTATTAGAAGTCATAATACTTTTTTTTTTGAGACAGAGTCTCGCTCTGTCACCCAAGCTGGAGTACAGTGGCCGGATCTCAGCTCATTGCAAGCTCCACCTCCCAGGTTCACACCATTCTCCTGGCTCAGCCTCCCGAATTGCTGGGAATACAGGCGCCCGCCACCTCGCCCGGCTAGTTTTTTGTGTTTTTTTTAGTAGAGACGGGGTTTCACCGTGTTAGCCAGGATGGTCTCGATCTCCTGACCTCGTGATCCGCCTGTCTCGGCCTCCCAAAGTGCTGGGATTACAGGCTTGAGCCACCGCGCCTGGCCGGATACTTTCAAACATATGTGTAAGCCATGTAAAAGTCAATTTTAAAGTTGAATGCATTTGTGTTTGTGGGTTTGTATTGGGGGTTGCCCATGATAAAACACAATGAATAAAATTGTGAATACAGTGAATAAAATAAAAGGTCAAAGTATACACCTAACTTGGGTTGTTGACTATATATTGCCAATTGTTCCATTATATTTTGTTTTAGTTATATAGACTGTTACCAGTAGTGTTGAGAAGAGAGTATCTATCTCTAGAAAACCTTAGTTTATTATTAATTATTAATTCATAAAAATTATAATTTTCATAGGTAAAAATTGATGCCTCATTTGGTAAATTTGTATTTTATAACAAACAAAAACAAAATAATGTGTATTCTATCTACTGTAAAATTTTTAAATGAATTATTTCTTTAAATCTGTTGACTATATCCCAGTTGAAAAGGCTTAGCAATTGGGTCTGTTACAAACATTTTACTCAGTTTAACTTTTACTTAATTTCTTCTAGATGGTTTGATAGTATATAAAAAATTGAAGAATATATTTTGTCATATATATTTTGTTAAATAATTTTATCCTATGCCTCTTAGATGTTTGTATGTATTTTTTAATTCTCATATATATGATAAAAATTTTATATTTTTAAATTTGTTTTACTATACTGTGTTATATTACATTGTGGCTCATATGAGAAGGCACCTATTTTTGGTAATTATGTTGTATTTTGAGATTTTCACGAAAAATATTTTAATTCAGATATTATTTAATTTAATGTCAGAATTTATTTATATATATCTGATTTAGTTTCCAATATTTTCATACTTTTTTTCTCAGTGATGTAGACCAAATGTCCAATATCCTGGTGTTTAATAGCGAAAATAGCATCCAATTTTGTCCATGGAAATTCTTCTCTTTTGTTATTGAGATATTGCCTGACTACCTAGAATTCATCACCATGTTTACTTAGTTTCTTTTTTATTCTCTCTAGATTAAATATGGCAGTCCACATGAAGGAATAAAATATATTTTATAATTAAAAGTGAGCAAAATGCTTAAGATAAAATAAAAAGAATTTAAAGTAAAATTAAGTGGCAAGTGCAAAGCTAAAGGACGTCTTTTTTTTTTTTTTTTTTTACATCAGTCAAAATAATTTAAGTTTGAAGTAAGGTAATATCAAGTCTAATCAAAGATGGAAAGAGTTTTTTTCTTGTTGACTGCACTGGAAATGCTCAAAGTTCCATACTGCCCCTGCTATACAATCAAAACTATATTAAAATTTCTGTGATTCTCTTGGGACTTCATCAGTCTTCGTATGGACTTCATCCTCTGAATGACTGAAGCAGTTTTAAACATCATATTTATACACCAATCTTTGAAGAGCAAGAAAGACAATTTGTGACCTAGAATTACCAGATAATTTTCAGATTTCCACACTGATTTTTACTTTTGTGCCAAGTCTTGCAGACTAGATAATAATACGTCACATCCCATTGATTAGTTTAAGAAGATGCATACTAAATGAGATGGTTAGGATTATCTTGAATAGTTTAATCTGGTGACTTCCAATGTTGCCTGCATGTTAGAATCGTGTATGGACATTAAAATGTATACTGATCTTAGTTATGTCCTCCTAGACCTAATCAATTGATCAATGAAAGTATATTATTACTTGATTAGGTATTTTTGTTAACAATATGAAAAATCTGAATATTAAAAACAATAAACTAGACAACTTTCTGATTTATTCTAATATACACCGTAGATAGATAGCCACAACTTTAGTTCCCTTAGAGGCCACTTGTAGAGGTGTGGATGAGGTTTAGTCCCATCCCAAGTGGACCCAAAAGTTTTGCTAGTGAGAAAGTACAGCAAACGTAGGAGGGAAAAAGCAAACTCCCACTGATTTAATTTGTAAATATCCTATTTCCAAGTGAGACAACATAATGTAATTCCTTATTTTCTTACCATCTCCAGCAAGTAATATATACTGGATGATTTTGCTTAGTGTAAGCATCATTGCAGAGATAATTCACGATGCGATATTTAGATATTTTCCACAATTACACTAAGTTAAAGCTTTTCAAAGCTCAGTTGTTTTGTTTGCATGAACATTTAAGAAATTATAGTACAAAATAACTAATTGATATGGCTTACCATAACCATTTCTCCTAAAATCAGATTTCATTTTGACAAATAACAAATTAAGCAGAAATCTATATTCACTTCAATTTATATATTCTGAAATTATTAAAATGTTGATGTATTGTCTCAGGATATTGACAGGCAAAAAAATTTCTCTCCCAATTGAAAAATATAGGCCAAAATAATTTATTTATTGTGTTCTTAGTTTGAGAAAGAAAAAAATGCTAGATCTGTGTAAAGTATTTGATAAGCAAACTAAATCTCCTATCACATCAAAGAGTAGGTTTTGCTTTGTTTGCTTTTTCTATGGTCTCTTGCTCGTGATACTGTTGTAAAATTCTCCAAGATCTAAAAAAAGACCTTGAATTTTTTCTGCTTCGGTAGCAAGTCTATTAATAGAATGGGGAGAGAATTGTAATGCTTCATTACTTTCAGCTGAGAGAGGGGAATATAAGGACCTCTAACTTTCAAAGTGGCATTGAAGCAAAATTACTTCAACCAGACATGAAGCTATGGAATAAAGTAAAAATAGGGTTTTCTATTTCCCTCAAGGACTGAGGAGAATGCATATTTCTTCCAACAAATGCAAATATTTCAGCAATTAAAATTTTCAAAACAATTTTTCTTGCTCAAATTAAAGTAGGAATAGTGTGACCATGAAGCTAGCATTTGTTATATATATATATATTTTTTTTCTCACTCCCAGGGCCGCTCCCTGTGGGTACCTTCTTTATTCACGTTCTCACACAGATGGGATCACTCCCAGCACCACACTGCTCAGCGCTCCACACTTTCACCTAATAAATAGATCTTAGATCCACCCACCTTTTGCCAACTCCAAAACTTAGGTGTCAGCCTCATTCTGGTTTTTTTGTTTTATGTTTTTTGAGACAGAGTCTCACTCTGTTGCCCAGGCTGGAGAGCAATGGTGCGATCTTGGCTCACTGCAACCTCCGCCTCCTGGATTCAAGTGATTTTCCTGCCTCTGCCTCTCAGGTAGCTGGGACTACAGTTATGCACCACCACGCCCAGCTAATTTTTTTTTCTTTTTGTATTTTTAGTAGAGACAGGGTTTCACTATGTTGGCCAGGCTGGTCTCAAATTCCTGACTTCAGATGATCCACTCACCTTGGCCTCCCAAAGTGCTGGGATTACAGGCATGAGCCACCACACCTGGCCAACCTCATTCTTTTTTTATACCTGTATAGAGTTCCCTTCCAGGGGAAGAGGGACATAATTCATTCAGCCATTGCCCCATCCATGGCATTTAGGCTGTTTCTAGATTTTTACTTTTTTTTTTTTTTTTTTTTTTTTTTTATACTTTAAGTTCTAGGGTACATGTGCATAACGTGCAGGTTTGTTACATATGTATATTTGTGCCATGTTGGTGTGCTGCACCCATCAACTCGTCAGCACCCACCAATTCATCATTTATATCATGTATAACTCCCCAATGCAATCCCTCCCCCCTCCCCCCTCCCCATGATAGGCCCCAGTGTGTGATGTTCCCCTTCCCGAGTCCAAGTGATCTCATTGTTCAGTTCCCACCTATGAGTGAGAACATGCGGTGTTTGGTTTTCTGTTCTTGTGATAGTTTGCTAAGAATGATGGTTTCCAGCTGCATCCATGTCCCTACAAAGGACGCAAACTCATCCTTTTGTATGGCTGCATAGTATTCCATGGTGTATATGTGCCACATTTTCTTAATCCAGTCTGTCACAGATGGACATTTGGGTTGATTCCAAGTCTTTGCTATTGTGAATAGTGCTGCAATAAACATACGTGTGCATGTGTCTTTGTAGTAGAATAATTTATAATCCTTTGGGTATATACCCAGTATTGGGATGGCTGGGTCATATGGTACATCTAGTTCGATGATCCTTGAGGAATTGCCATACTGTTTTCCATAATGGTTGAACTAGTTTACAATCCCACCAACAGTGTAAAAGTGTTCCTATTTCTCCACATCCTCTCCAACAACTGTTGTTTCCTGATTTTTTAATGATTGCCATTCTAACTGGTGTGAGAGGGTATCTCACTGTGGTTTTGATTTGCATTTCTCTGATGGCGAGTGATGATGAGCATTTTTTTCATGTGTCTGTTGGCTGTATGAGTGTCTTCTTTTGAGAAATGTCTGTTCATATCCTTTGCCCACTTTTTGATGGGGTTGTTTGTTTTTTTCTTGTATATTTGTTTGAGTTCTTTGTAGATTCTGGATATTAGCCCTTTGTCAGATGAGTAGATGGAAGAACATACCATGCTCATGGATAGGAAGAATCAATATCGTGAAAATGGCCATACTGCCCAAGGTTATTTATAGATTCAATGCCATCCCCATCAAGCTACCAATGAGTTTCTTCACAGAATTGGAAAAAACTGCTTTAAAGTTCATATGGAACCAAAAAAGAGCCCGCATTGCCAAGACAATCCTAAGTCAAAAGGACAAAGCTGGAGGTGTCACGCTACCTGACTTCAAACTATACTACAAGGCTACAGTAACCAAAACAGCATGGTACTGGTACCAAAACAGAGCTATAGACCAATGGAACAGAACAGAGTCCTCAGAAATAATACCACACATCTACAGCCATCTGATCTTTGACAAACCTGAGAGAAACAAGAAATGGGGAAAGGATTCCCTATTTAATAAATGGTGCTGGGAAAATTGGCTAGCCATAAGTAGAAAGCTGAAACTGGATCCTTTCCTTATTCCTTATACGAAGATTAATTCAAGATGGATTAGAGACTTAAATGTTAGACCTAATACCATAAAAACCCTAGAAGAAAATCTAGGTAGTACCATTCAGAACATAGGCATGGGGAATAAATATATTTTTAAGCACAAATTCACATATTATGAAATATTGTAAATGGAAAAATATATGATTAGGAAAGTCCTGAGTCAAAACAATGTCAAATTGAAAAGTTTGTCTCCAGGCAGGGCATGGTGGCTCACCCCTGTAATTCCAGAACTCTGGGAAGGTGAGAGCAGCAGATTGTTTGAGGCCAGGAGTTCGAGATTAGTCTGGCCAACATAGTTCACCCTCTTTCAACTCCCTCTCACTAAAAAGGCAAAAACCAGCCAGGCATGGTGGCGCACACCTGTAATCCCAGCTACTCAGGAGGCTGAGGCACGAGAATTGCTTAAACCTAGGAAGCGGAGGTTGCAGTTAGCCAAGATCATGCCACTGCACTCCAGCCTGGGCAACAGAGCAAGACTCTGTCTCAAAAGGAAAGAAAGAGAGAAAGAGAGAGGGAGGGACGAAGGAAAAGAGAGAGAGGAAGGAAAGAAGGAAAGGGAAGGAAGAAAGGAGAGAGGAAGCAAGGAAGGCAAAAAGGAAGGAAGGAAGGAAAAGAAAGAAAAGCAAGAAAGGAACAAAGGGATAAAAAGTTTGCGTCCAAAAGGTAGTTTTAATACCTTCTTTTATGTTAAAATATAATGAATAAATTGTTATAGTTAATTTACATTTTATATGCAAATCCAAAGTCATTAATTTAATCTATTTAGTAGCCATTAGATTTTCGGTGTCTCTTACTTTAAAGCTTTCAGCAGCATATATTAGTTTCAGAACAGGGAATAGTATCTGTTTGCAAAACTATAAACCAAAAAAAGTGTTAGCAATACAGAGAAAAATATTCATGAAAATAGAATAGATCACACTGGGGAAAAGAAATGGTGATAAAATTAATTAAATATCATCTTCCATAGATGCGCACTGATTATCTCTAAAGATGAAGATTCTACACATGCACACCATTGGCATGGTGTATGTGGAGTATAATTGATTCTGCATATTTGGGAGTATATTAAAAAGTGATATAATTTTAAGAATACCTAACATACCATTTTTTTCTCTTAGGTAATCTGTATCATCTAGTACAAATATAGTGCTTGATAAACAAGGGATTATATTGTCAAATGGACTTACACCAATCACTGATCTCACCTAATTCTGAAATATACAAATGATTTGTGTATTACTTTCCTACTGCTTCAGTAATAAACTAGCACAGACTCAGGAGCATAAAAAAGCACAAATGTGTTATCTTACACTCTTGCTGTGAGAAATCCGAAATGGGTTTAGCAGGGATAAAGTCAAGGTGTCAGCAGAGCTGCATTCCTTCCTGAGGCTCTAGGAGAATCCTTTATATGTTTTCCTTTTCTCCTGTATTCTTCAACTTGTGGCTGCATCATTCTGACCTCTTTTTCTATCATGATATACTTTTCTCCAACTCCGACCCTCCTGGCACTTTCTTATAAAGATCTTGTGATTCCATTGAGTTCACCTGGATATATCAGAATAATCTTCCCATCTCAAGATATTAGGGTGGTGCAAAAGTAATTGCTGTTCTTACCATTCAAAGTAATGGTAATATCTTAAATGAAACACATCTTTAAAGCCATCTGTACTGGCTTTGGGAATTCAAACATGAACATTGTTGAGGGGCCATTATTCTATTTACAACAATTTGTAACCAACTAAACAAAAAAGAATCAATAGAGAACTGTCACTCTAAAGTTTATCTGGAGAGGTAAAAGACCCAGAAGAGCTACCACAATATTAAATAAGAACAAAATTTCAGGACTGATTTCCTACTGCCAGACTTAATATAAAGCCACAGTAATCAAAAAAGTGTGATGTTGGCAAAGTAATAGACCAATAAATAAATGAAACACAATAGATAGCCTAGAAATAGCTTCACATGAATATAGTCAACTGATCTTTAATGAAAAAAAAATTAAGGTAATACAATAGGAAAAAAAAAAGTCTTTTCAACAACTGTTGCTGAAACATTACATAAACAGAAAATTCATCTAAAATAAATGAGTGAAAACATAAACAACAAATGGTGCTGGAACTCCTGGACATCTACATGCAAGAAAGTAAGTTTAAACACAGACTTTATACCCTTCACAAAAATTGTCCCAAAATGGTTCACAAGCCTAAATGCAAAATGCAAAACTATAAACTCCTAAAAGAGAGCATAAGAGAAAATCTAGTTGATCTTGGTTATGGGGATGAGTTTTTAAATACAAGACCAAAGGCATGCTATCCGAGAAAAAGTAACTGATAATCTGGAGAAGGGAAGCCATAAACGGCGATAAAATATTTGCAAAACAACATGCCTGATAAGGGTTATCATCTGAAATATTTTAAAAAAAGAGCCACTCAAAGCTCAATAATAAGAAGACACACAACCTAATTAAGGAATAGGTGAAAGACCTCAACAGACATTTCACTAAAGAACACGACAATGACAAATGAGAACACAAAAAGGTGCTCTGTGTCATATGCCGTTAGGGAAATAAAAAATAAAACAAAAATAAAATACCTTTACCGGCCTATTATAAGAGCGAGAACACTGAGAACACCAAATGCTGGCAAAGATGTGGAACATAGGAACTCTCATTGCTGGTGTCAATGTAAAATGGTATAGCTACTTGGGAAGACAATTTATCACTTTCTTACAAAATTAAGCACACTCTTACCATGCAGTCCAGCAATCATGCTCCATAGTATTTATCTAAATGAGTTGAAAACTTACATACGCACAAAAACCTGCACACAGATGTTTATAGCAGCTTTACTCCAAACTTTCCAAAACTTGGAAGCAACTAATAAGCCTTTCTCAATCAGAGAATGGAATTAAATGTATCTATTTAGTAAAATATTATTTAGCACTGAAAAAAACTGAGTCATCAAGCCATGAAAAGACATGCAGGAACCTTAAATGGATACTACTTAGTAAAAGAAGAAAGTTCATTTCCATATGACTCCAACTACATGGCATGACGGAAAAGGTAACTATGGAGACACTAAAAATATCAGTGGTTTGAAGTCATTATGAAGAAGGGAAGGATGAATAAGGAGAACACAAAAGATTTTTAAGCAGTGAAACTATTTCGTCTGATACTATAATGGTGAATATATGCTATTGGAAATATGTCTAAACTTATAAAATGTGTAATACCAAGAGTGAACCCTAATGTAAGCTATAGGCAGAGTGACAATAATGTGCCCGTGTAGGTTCATCAATTGTAACAACAAATGTACCACTCTGGTGTGAGCAATTGATAGTATGGAAGGCTATGCTTGTGTGAGAGAAGGAGTTATATTGGAAATCCCTCTACCTTCTGCTTCATTTTTTATGAACCTAAAGCTGCTCTAAAAACCAATGTCTTATACAATGAACAAACAAAAAAGATAAAGCATTGTTGCAAGATTTTAATAAATGGCTATACAGATGCTCTGTGACTTACAATGTGGTTACATCCTGATAAATCCAATATAAGTCAAAAAGTAGTATATGTTAAAAATGCAATAAATACCTTGATAAGCTTTCATAAAGTTGAAAATTGTAAGTTAAAGCATTGGAAGTAGCAACCATCTAGATGTGGGAAAATAAATAAATAAGAGAACAACCCAACATCAGTCTCTGGGAAGCTTTGAAACTCTAGATGCTGTCAGTCAGTGAGTGCAAGCCTAGCTGCTTCAGCTTCAAAGCCAAAATACAAAAAGCAAAGTTTGATGAAATGAAAGCAACTTTATGCAAATGCTAGCAGATTGGAAATGTTCAAACTCATGGCTCCAAAAGACTATCTCAAATTTTGGGACTGACTGAGAGGGGTTAAAAAGGGAAACTTGGAATGGGAAACATGAGGGAGTGATGCAGGGTGCAGGTCTACATGTCTTTTTCTGATGGCTATATTGAAGAGTTTTCCACCTGCTGTCCCAGCTGGCATCATCTGGATGTGGTTGGATTCTAGAATTTCCACTTTGAGGTAATCTCTAAGTGGGTAAGAGTTCCATAGCTGGGTCACCATGTCTGGTTTGCTTTAGGATGAGCCCCTGAAAGTTCTAACAAAACATGCCATTAGATAAATATGCATGGTGCAAGGGAGTGCCTCCTGGGAAAAAGAGAGAAACAAAGAGGATGAAAGTACATTCCAAGGCTATATTCTGAGTTTAGAAATAAAAGCTTCAAGATTAATTTTATACCTAAAATGCTTGATTACAATTCCCCAACTGACAAATTTTATTTCAGTTCAAATCTGGCTATTTTCTGGTGGAAAGGGACGTAGATGCAGAGCAATGGAACAGAATCTGTCTGCCTAGAGTTGATTATATTCTTGAGTCCCTGGGCTTATAGAAGAGACCTGTTGAGCATCACAGTGAGTATGTAACAGCAATACAGTTCACAGCAGAAGAGTAAACCTATTCCCATAATCATGGCTAAAACTCCAAGTAATTTTCTTTCTGTCATCACAAGGGATCTAATCCACATTATGTAGAGAGCCGTTGACTTAAAGAAATTGTGGAATAAGACATATTACTATTTTGCTTATGTGTATCTTGTAGGACTGAGGATATATTTCCAGAGTTATACGGAATGTACAGACAGCATTTAGTTTTAGTTATTGTACACATTTCCCACTGTCAGTTGTACCAAGAGTTTCTGTGGGAATCTGATAATAGATTGGTGAAACAAACATATTTAGGTTATAGTAATAAAGTGGGAAAATCTTAAAAACATTTAAAGTTACTATATAAAGTCAGGCTAAAATAAGAATAAAAAGCCCCCCCTGAAATAAAAGTTAAAAAAATTAACTGCCTTTCTGTAAAATTTGTAAAGCATTAACTGTATCTCTCCCCTACATGTAAGTTCCATAAGTTCCTGTTTTTCTTACTGTACAGCTGCAAAGTCACAAAATTAATAAGCATGAGTTACAAAACATGTTTTACCAAGATATAACTAAATCTTAAAAATGTCACCTGATAATTAACTACTTTTAATCTCGCTTCTGTAAGCCTGCTTCCTGCATCACATAATCACCATCTTAAGATACATAAAATACATTTGTTTTCTTTGTTTGCTGCTCAGACTTTCAGGATGCATGTCTGCTGAGCTAATGTACACCTAAAATAAACCCTCCTGAACCCTACTTGATCTCTCTGGTTCTCTGATTTTGAGCTATGAATATTTATAAAGGTGGTGCTAGCACATGTTTCTTGAACAAATATGCGTGTAACATATGTCCCATGTTCATTTTGGGGTGGAGACTCAATATTAAAGTGTATTATAATTTTACCCTATACATTAAAAGGTCTGTTCAGGACACAAAGGCATGTAAGTGTGCAATTTTTGCAGAACTAGTTCATGTTTGGTGGTCTTTTTGTCAGGAGAAAGTTACTAAAATCAGTCTTTTGTCTAATTAAAGCTGTAGTTATGGCTGTTAGAACGGGCTGGTAGTCAGTAAGCCTATTTCAAGGTTGGTTCCTGTCTGGCTGCTAGAGAAAAAGAAAAACCTTGCGGCAGTTGGAATATAGTTTACTTTTTAAGTTTAGAAGGATGTGACTTAATGCTTGCCTAGCATGGTCTTAGAAAGTGTTTATAATGTAGTACGTTCTTATTATAAAGAGCCTGTCAGTCCTACAACCTCTATGTTACTGTTAATGCTGGTCAGTTGTGATTAAATTCCTAAGGAGAGAGGGTATTATGAGGTATATCTGACCCACACCCCAACCCACAATTTTCTGTCATTTCTTGAACTCATTGGTGTATCTTTGTGGATCCCCTTTGGCCAACAGGAGGTCCATTCAGTCTGTTGAGGGGCTTATAGTTCTATTTTATTTTGTTTAGTTTATATTCCCCCTTTTTGGTCAAGATATGCCAGAGGCAGTATTGATAGTCAAGCTTTTATTTTAGTTTTTCCATATTGATGCTGGGGTGGTGTACTACATGCTCTGGGTCCATCATGTGGGCAGACACTTATTGACCCTTGAAACCCCTTTTAGGCAATATAACGGCCAAAAACCAAAAGCCAAAAATTTAGGTTATAAAATTGATTTGTCTTTAAGTTTTATATGTTGAGTCATCAGCTATTTAGGCATATGTGTGTTTATCTTTGACTTGGAGGGTATGACTTAATTTTATTCCTCCGAATCAGCTCTTACAATGTCATGCACTCTCTTTTTCCATGATAGTCTCAGGGCCTGGAGGCTTAATGAAGTGGTCTTAAATCCTAGAAGTAAAACAAAGCATAAAGAACTAGCAATATTTTAAAGAAAAAGGTTAGAAGTGCTGCCTTGTTCTGAGAATAGCAGGAAAAGAAGCTCACAGGTAGCTAAACAGTTAAATTGCTTAGCATCCAGGCATATAATAAATTATAGTAAGTTAAATAGAGGCAAAATCATTAAATGAGTATGTATGCCATTGTATACAGGCCTGGTCCAGTGTCAGCTGCAGGTAGTTTATCTTGATAGTCATCTTCTCCCAGAAATAAGGATGAGGATTTGATGAACTGGAATTTTGTGTCAGATATTCACAGAAGTCATTGTCTTATTTAGATGAGACACATGCAACCAGGAGTCAAAGCTCCGAAACTTCGTAGTACAAAGATTAGTTAATAGCACCTCATAAGGACCTTTTTAAGGGGCTAAAGGTAGTGATACTGGAGTCCATTACCTGACTGGAGGTTGTAAAATGATTTTATAACCCTGCAGTGATGAATTTTTATAGTTTGATAAACTGCAGCAATAAGCCATAGACAACTTACAATTCAGTTTTGAAGATTTGTGTCAAAGATGTTAAAAGACTCAAAACATTTGATCAAAACAGATTTCTTATATGAATTTTCTTATAAACATTTTTACAACTTACATAGACTATCTATGACATGCTTTGACTTTCTGTTTTGTCCTGAATTTTCTTTTCTTAAATCATTAGTCATTTTGCTTAATCATGTAAGATTCTTTCTCATACTAAATTACTTTTTTAATTTTTTAGCAAAAAATACCTGTATAACATTTTTTTGCACCTGTCTTTATTACTGGTTTCTTTTATTTTGTTACATAAATAACTTTTGAATTAGACTAAATTTATTTTTATTAAGAATATGTTATATTATTTTAAAACAATTTTTTTCTTTATCTAAAACACATCATACTTTGGAAAACATATGCAGAATGATATATTACCTAGTTTTTTTTCTGTTAATTTTTTTTTTTTTGAGATGGAGGCTTGCTCTGTTGCCAGGCTGGAGTGCAGTGGCGTGATCTCAGCTCACTGCAACCTCCATCTCCTGGGTTCAAGTGATTCTCCTGCCTCTGCCTCCCGACTACCTGGGACTACAGATGTGTGCCATCATGCCTAGTTAATTTTTGTGCTTTTAGTAGAGATGGGATTTCACCATATTGTCCAGTATGGTCTTGATCTCTTGACCTTGTGATCCACCCGCCTCAGCCTTCCAAAGGCCTGGCTGTTAATAATGTTTAAAGTCTGTGAAGATCAGGTGTTCATTTAAGAAAGAATTTTAAACACCTAGGTATTTTGCCAATAACATAAAATTTAACTGTTTTATTAAAAATTAACAATATTAAATTAGTCTTATTTTTCAAAAAAATTACACAAAGTTTATTCTCCTTTTAGCTGGATTTATTGTCTTATAAATTTGATGCCACACCTTAAACCTTATAATATCTACCATAGATAAATATGTCTTATTTAACCAACAAAAATGTAGCTGACAATTTGGAAGATGCTTCTATTTTTATTTTATTAATAGTTTTGAAATCACTTCTATTTATTTAAAATTGCTAAATTTATGTGAACTTGAAAAGCATTTGGATTTAATTTATCAGTGTTTATTTAATTCTGTCAATTTGATAGTATTTTAGACATCACATATAACATAATACATGTACATAAAGTATAAACATATCTAAATAGATATACACACAAATAAAGATCCAATAGCTTTTACCTCAGAATTTTTGCCAAATATAGCAATATAAATTCACCATTTTTTAAAATATAGCTGGATGTAAATTATTTTTCTGAACAAATTGAAACATTATCTAGGCTAAATTTTACTCTCCCTGATAGCTAATCCAGGGAAAGCTGTGGAGCAAAATTTTGGGTAAAGCAGGGTCTATGAGAATTTGATTTTTTTAAAAGCCTCTTTTATTTTCTTGAGTTTCAAATGAGTTTCCAATTTTACATTTTAGCAAGATTTGGCTAAAATGTATAAGAAAAACAAAATCTCCATAGAGCCTTAAAATAGGGAATTTTATCTGAACACCAATAGCTGAAAAATGGCAGACTCAAAGAATGAAGAAAAGAAAAATGGGAAATATGTAGAGTTTAGAAGGTTCTAGTTAACTCTATAGTTTCAGGTTAACCGTTTGAGCTCTCAATTTGTCCTACTGTAATTTGCCCATTAGTTTAAAATGTGCACAAGAACAGACTATAACATATAACCATCTTGAGTCTCAGTCTAGAAAAGAGTTCATATGCCTTCTTCACCCACAAAGCTTAACAAGACATATGAAATATTCTAGAGTCCCAAAGAGAATGGCAAAATCAGGGGCCAGGAAGTTGGACATTGTTACTTCTCTAGTGCCGAGAGGTGCAGCCTATGTTGCTGCTTTCTGACAATCATGTGAACTTGGTATTGTCTGGTAGAACCCCACTTTACAGATGGAAGAGAGACCATGTGAAGCACTTGCAATGCAAAGAATAACAGTAATCACAGACACAAACACAAATGGTTCTAATACAGAAAGAGCACTCCAAACTGGTCCCCAAAAGGAGAGACTGAAGAAAAAGTCTTAGATCGTGTCTCAAATACAGACAGCACCACAAAATTAGCATAGGATGCTAAACCCAGATGGCACTAAGACTCAGAGAGTAGAGATGGAGGAGTCCCTAGAGTACTATAGTCAGCTTACCCAGCTCTGAAGCCTGTCAACTTCCTCAGGGCCACTTTCTTGTGTTAGCAAAGTGTTGTAGGCCACTGATGGTGTTGCGGGAAGTCAGGGACCCTGAACGGAGGGACTGCCTGAAGTCATTGCAGAAGAACATAAACTGTGAAAATTTCATGGACATTTATTAGTTTCCCAAATTAATACTTTATAATTTCTTATGCCTGCCTTTACTGCAATCTCTGAACATAAATTGTGTAGATTTCATGGACACTTATCAGTTCCCCAATCAATATCCTTTTGATTTCCTACACCTGTCTTTACTTTGAACTCTTAATTCCGTCATCTTCGTAAGCTGAGGAGGATGTATGTCACCTCAGGACCCTGTGATGATTGCATTAACTGCACAAATAGTTTGTAGAGCATATGTGCTTGAACAATATGAAATCTGGGCACCTTGAAAAAAGAACAGGATAGTAGCAATGTTTAGGAAACAAGGGAGATAACCTTAAACTCTGACTGCTGGTAACCTGGGCAGAACAGAGCCATATTTCTCTTCTTTCAAAAGCAAATAGGAGAAATATCGCTGAATTATTTTTCTCAGCAAGGAACATCCCTGAGGAAGAGAATGTGCCCCTGAGGGTAGGCCTCTAAAATGGCCGCTTTAGAGGTGGCCATCTTTTACGGTCATAGACAAAAGGATGAAATAAGCTCCAGTCTCCTATAGCGCTCCCAGGCTTATTAGGAGGAGGAAATTCCCGCCTAATACATTTTGGTCGGACCAGTTGTCTGCTCTCAAACCCTGTCTCCTGATAAGATGTTATCAATGACAATGCATGCCCAAAACTTCATTAGCAATTTTAATTTTGCCCCATCCTGTGGTCCTGTGATCTTGCTTTGCCTCCATTTGCTTTGTGATATCTTATTACCTTGTGAAGTAGGTGATCTCTGTGACCCTCACCCTAGTCGTGCACTCCCTCCCCTTTTGAAAATCCCTAATAAAAACTTGCTGGTTTTATAGCTCGGGAGTAGCACAGAACCTGCCGACATACGAGGTCTCCACTGGACACCCAGCTCTAAAATTTCTCTCTTTTGTACTCTTTCCTTTTATTTCTCAGACCAGGCGATGCTTAGGGAAATAGAAAAGAACCCACTTTGGACATAAAGGAAATCCCTGGGACAAAAGCATCCTCAGCAGCTGCCGAGAGATCTCTGGAGTCCCCAGCTACAGGGTCTACTATTCACAAACAAATGACATTTATGAACAGCAATTACTCCACATGGCAATGTGAACAGATAAGTCCTGGCACACTGCTGCCACCAATTGCTCCACTTGCTGGAAACCAGGCAGAGACAGGCAGGCTAAGCTACCCGAATCACACAGTTCCTCACATAGGGCACCAA
Source organism: Rhinopithecus roxellana (assembly GCF_007565055.1). NCBI lineage: Eukaryota > Metazoa > Chordata > Mammalia > Primates > Cercopithecidae > Rhinopithecus > Rhinopithecus roxellana. The sequence continues at coordinate 66,116 of NW_022142538.1, forward strand.
ATGTGTAAGTGAACATAAGTCTGGCCACTTCCTGCTTGACAGCAAAAATAAAAGAAGCAAAGTGAGGTGAGGAAACCAACTTTGTTCAAATGCTAGCAGTTGGGAAATGGCCAGAATTATGCTTCAAAACGATCTTTTAAAATTTTAGGGTTGGTCAAGGAGGTTTATAAAAGGAATCTTGGTATGGGAAACATATGGGAGTGGTGTATGGTGCAGATCTGAACGTTTTGTCCTGATGGCTATCTTGAATTATTATCTACCTGTAATCCTAGCTGGAATCATCTGGATCATGGGCAGGTTGTAAATTACTTACTTTGAGATAATATCTAGGTAGGGAAGAGTTCTACAGTTGGGTCTCTATGTCTGCTTTGCTTTAAGATAGGCCTCAGGAGCTTCTGAAAAAGCATGATATTAGGTAAGGTACAAGGGATTGTCTGATAGGAAAGGGAGAAAAACAAAAAAAAAATGTAGTACATCTGAAGGCTATATTTTGAGTTTAGAGAAAATAAATTTTAAGATGCACTTCATAGCTAAGATACTTATTTACAATGCAATCTCCTAAAAGTCCCATTTTGCATAGTAAGATGCATGATAAGCAAGTCTTTGCATATTAGTCTTTAGTTACTCTTCATTTTAGACAAGTATATGTTACATTAGGATATCCCTCCAAGTATGTTTTGAGTACATTTATAAATTTTAATTGTAATTTTTTCATTAATTTTCATTTATAATTTTTCTTTTACCAAATAATGATTTAAAATATTTTTCTGTTAATTTTGTGATATATATATACATATATACATATGTATATCAATAGACAGATACACATAATTATACTATTGTTATACATTTCTATTTCTATAATAATGTAGGTTAGTGGTGGAATGATTTTTACAAAAGCAAACAAAGTCAAGTACTGAAATCAATCTGATTTCAATACTCTAAAACTACAATAATAGGAACGGTATGGTTGGTGTTGGTGTTAATACAAAAATTAAAAATTGAGATTCCAATTTTGTGTATGCCCACACTTTCATGGCAATACAATTGTGAACAGATATTATTTTCAACAACGAATAACTAAAAAAGGTGTTTAGCCAAATTAAAAGAAATAATTAATCCCTTACAACTATTTCTTTAGGTTTATACCCTTAAGCATAAAAGCTAAATGCACAAAATGACTAGAGGACATTCCTAGGAGAAAGTTCTTGACTAAAATATATGACTAGAAGTCAATGCTCTGAGATCTGGGGCTGTGGGTATTGTTACATTGCTTCATTGAGCTACCTGTTTAATACTATAGTTATATTAGCCTTTCCAAAAAAACATGGTGAGGAGGTAGGCAGACACTTCAACTATTAAGTCAGTAGCACTGATAACTCAAACAGGCTTAAGAGGTAGTAGTGTGTTTCAGAAGTAATTAGATGCTTTGTAAACTTTATGACACCTCAAACTTGAAACACTAAATTCAGAGGGCAAGAAAGAAAATAAGATAATAAGGGTGAAAACATTATTTTAATAAGAGAAGTTATCTAAACTACATGTATATTATTTGAAGATTATATAAAGTAATACATTTTTAACTTCTCTTTTATAAATATCAACATTTCAAAACAGGACACATAGTTTTAAACCAATGATGGATAAGAGTTTTGTAATATTACCACAATTATTTTTTTCAAACTAATTACAGATTAAAGTGAACCAAATCTAAATTGAATAATTCATCTAATAAGAATTATTAACTTGCTAAGTAACATGTGAAAACCTATTATCTTCATAAGTAATCAAAGACAGGAAAATTAAAACTTTGGATATATCTGTCTATCATGCTGGCAAACATAAAAGAATAGTAAGGAATGCCCATAAAGAGTCAGTAAAGTTTTAATTGCATAGGTTGCATAATCTATGAACCTCATTGCTATGGCTTCCATTTTTAATTGATGCATAGTTCTTCTTTGTACAATTAAGCTAGCTAGTTATTTTATTCCAGTAATTACTTTTAAACAGTCAATCTTTATTTACTTTGTGGAAATTATTTTTATATACCATGATTTCCATGTCTTTGGTCTTTTGAGTTGATTTTTTTGGAGGGGTTTCATATAATTGATGTTGTTACTTTCCAAGTAAATAGATATGGTTAGTATAGCATAATATGTATATTTACTCAATTTTAATATGCATATTTACCCCTTTTCATATTATTGGCCTTATATACAAATTGCTACTCTTCCTCTTTCATGTTAGAATTATCTTCGTTTTTCTGATTATTTATGTTCTTTTTTGTTAGGCTTATATAAATTTCTATAAATCTTATTCTTGAGTTTTGTTTTATATTTCAGTCCAGGAATACTTGTCTGCAATGGGGTCTCATTTTTCTTGATAGGTCAGGTACATACAGCACAGCTGAAAATGTGGCCTAATTTACCTACTTTACTTCATCTGCATTCTCTTCTGCCACTGTGCCAGTCTGTAGGTTCACACCATTCTTTTTTTTTTTTTTTTTTGAGACGGAGTCTCGCTCTGTCACCCGGGCTGGAGTGCAGTGGCCGGTTCTCAGCTCACTGCAAGCTCCACCTCCCGGGTTTACACCATTCTCCTGCCTCAGCCTTCCGAGTAGCTGGGACTACAGGCGCCCGCCACCTCGCTCGGCTAGTTTTTTTTTTTTTTGTATTTTTAGTAGAGACGGGGTTTCACCGTGTTAGCCAGGATGGTCTCGATCTCCTGACCTCGTGATCCGCCCGTCTCGGCCTCCCAAAGTGCTGGGATTACAGGTTCACACTATTCTATAGGCCATTGCACTTACTTAACATGCTGTGTTGTGCTTCCTCTCCTCACAATTTATTTTTCTCCCTATGCTATTATAGTCACTATCCCACTTTGAAGTTCAACTGAATATAAATCATTCCTAAATTCTATCTCTAGCCAGTCCTTTCTCAGAAATCTGAGATTCTCCCTGAAAACAGTTTTTTTTGTTCATTCATATTTAAGTCATGACTTAGTCTTGACTAGTTTAATTCATAAGTGTAACCTGTATCTGCATCTCCATTGCCTCCTTGGTTGTTAAATGTATAATCACTTCATACCTTATGGCAGTGTTTCTCTTTTTCCATGATACTTCAGCTGTATTCAAACCTATTTGCTGTATGTTGAGATCAAAGTGATCTTTCCAAAATGTTTATATGATCTAACCACTCACATTGTCATAAATGCTTATAACTTGCTTTACATTGCTGATAATTAAGTTAAAAATTATTATCTTTGCCAACCATGCGTACTCACCTCAATAGATTACTTCATACTACACTTTATTTTCCTCTCAGGCCTGTATTATGGGCCTCTTTCAGTTTCTGCAACATCCTACTTCTCTCTCCCATGAGACTTTTCTCACTTTCTTCTCATAATTAACTTCTCACTGTATTTTATTTTTCAGTCTAATTCTAACTCATTCTTTAGAATTAATTGCTAAATTAAGGGCCCCTGATTTAATGCCATCTATGACTAGGGTAGGCCATCTAGTCAAAATTGTCCAATAACAACATATATTTCTCACTTGTAGCATTTGTAATCCCTGATAGATTTAAACTCGATGAAGGAAAACATGAGTATTCCCTGCTAAACTCTAAGACTGTGCATAATCTCTATCAGGTTGAATTTATATTAGTAAGAAAACATCTCATTTTTATTATCATAAAGATAAACATTTTATTTTGGTAAAACTTTGTGTTCTAAGTCCTAAATATAAAATGAAACTCACTAGTAATTGACATACTCAAATACTGACATGACAAATAGACTCTGAAGCTGTTATTTCAACTTTCTATTCTCATATTTGAGTAAAATTATGAAATAAATATAACCAAATCTGAAATGAAATAATCACAGAGAAGAAAAAGAACATTTCTAAAGCTAGCTATAAAGCGCAGTCTTCCTAACCTAAACATTTTACTATCAGTATTAATTAGGCATAAGCCTGAATTTTTTTTTCCTCTTAGGTGCCCTGAAGTTGGTTGAATTATCATTTACAAATCTTGTTTGATGGGCTTGCTAAAGTGTATGTAGGGCTATATGTCATACAGAATTCATATCAGGACACTAAAAGTGATTTGAGAACCTATTAAAAACTAAGTTTAATCATTCACAATAATATTACATTACTTATTAATAAATGTAATTGGTATTTTGAAATTGCTCATATCTAATATCTTTAAGAGTACCTGATTATTTTAGCATTATTGAGGTATAATTGTTATTAAAAGTATTATGTACATTTAATATGTACATTTTCATGTGTTTAGACATATGTACCTACCCAACCATTACATTCCTTAGCCTCAATTTTCTATCCCTTTATTTATGTTACACAATATGGCAACTCATATGAGCTTGCCATTTTGGATTACCCTTCTTATTTTTCCATATTTTGATTTAAGTACTTAATCTCTGACTAAGGGTCATAAAGACTTAAAAATTCAGTAGGGTGTAACTGCAAGCTATTGCCTAAGCATCAATGTCCCCAAATCATAGCTAATAAAAGATGTGATCTTGTTCAATTTAAAAAAACGCCAGCCGGGTGCAGTGGCTCACGTCTGTAATCCTTTGAGAGGCCGATGAGGGCGGATCACGAGGTCAGGAGATCCAGACCATCCTGGCTAACACGGTGAAACCCGTCTCTACTAAAAACACAAAAAATTAGCTGGGCGTGGTGGCAGGCACCTGTAGTCCCCGCTATGCAGGAGGCTGAGGCAGGAGAATGGCGTGAACCCGGGAGGTGGAGCTTGCAGTGAGCTGAGATCGCGCCACTGCACTCCAGTCTGGGTGACAGAGCGAAACTCCGTCTCAAAAAAAAAAAAAAAAAAGAAAAGAAAAGAAAGAAAGAAAGAAAAGAAAAGAAAAACCTCAAAATACACAACCTGGAGATGTTTCGAAGGCAACTGCTATTACTCTAATTCAATTTTATTCATGAAATGATGTTTCTTGTAAAGTGAGTAATATATTTACTCAGTCAATCCTTCATTGATAGTCATTCACCATAGTGATTTTTTATTTTTTCTCGGAACAACAGTCACACTTAACATACATTGTTTCTTATGTACATATCTATATTTATATCTGTCTATCTAATTGTATGGCAGAAACAAACGAATGAGATTGTTAATGTGAAGACTATGTGCATTTTATCTATAATTTACATTGCAGGATTACCTGAGAAAGCTGGAACAAATTACATGGATGCAAAGTTTATGTATATGCTTTTACCTGAATCTTGAGAAGACTAACCATTACAGCTTTGTAAAATTGCTACCAGCTTTGTAAAAATATACCAATCTGATGTGTATGTAATGACATCTCATTTCTACTGTTTTTGCATTTATTTGACTGTATGGCTTGCTTGATCACTTACTTTTCATCTCTACTTAAATATAAAATATATTCGCTGTTTATTCTATCTAAACTTACACCCGTTCAACTTCCTATAGTTGTTTACAGCTTTATTTTCTTCCTTTGAGCTTACCTATATTAAAAATGCTATATATTTCACTTATTTATCCCATTTGTTACCTCTCTTTTTCTGAAGAACATAAGCTCTGAAAACAGGAGTTTCCATAGTTTTGCTTATAGATACAACCCCAGCATGAGCAGATTGCCAGGCATATAGTAGGTATTCAATAAACATTTTTAATGAATTAAAAAATAATGAAGCCACTTTAACAACAAAAATAATTCTCTATATATCCAAAACGTCACTTCAAAGCATTTGGTTACTGGGGTCCCAGGGATGATGGAATCTAACCAAGGATTTACACTCAATTTATAAAATTTACGGGACATTGGCAATGCTGGAAATGTACTGGTAACATTGGCAACATCTTTATTCTTAGGTCAGGATGGAGAGAACAAAATCATAACAAATACAAATGTCTAAAGGTACTGATTGCATTAGGCCACAACTCATTTTAGGCATAAACTTTCATCTTAAATAAGGCACAAGTTCATTGATAAGCATTTTCAATATTTTCAACAAGACTAATTACTATGTCCAAAATTGGGTTATGTGGAACCTAACGTTGAGTGGAGAATCAATAACTAGTCCCTCTAGGTGCCAAATTAGTCCTGGGATTGTTATCCTAAAGGATGTGCTGTATGTGGAAACCACTGCCTACCCAAGAGCCACATAAAACAAGGCCTAGGGCATAGTAGCCCCAAGCAAAAACAAATCAACACATTTGTTTCTGGCAACTGGAGCCTTTGTTCTACATGGTACAATGTTTACTACTTGACCTCTATTACTCTGGACTTTGCAACAAAACTTTGACCAAAGAAAACAATTTTATAAAAAGCAGATATTTCTGTATTGTATGAATATAAAACACAAGATATTCAGCCCCACTTCATTTGAAAAATTGTTCTGAATGCAAACTAAAGACTTAAGTGAGATTAATAAAGAGCTATTGAGGAAACCCCGTAATCAGATAGGTAGGAATGATTTTTACTGGAATTCACTAGAATCATTTTTGTTGGAGCTCACTAAATTATACATTTATTAAGGGTTGATATTTGGAATATAGTAACTAGGATTCATGTCAGAAATATTAATAATGGTGTTCTAGTGATATAATGACTCTCACTCTTAAATGTACCCATTTTATGCAATTAAACATAAGTGTAAGTTTTATAATAAACTTAACGTGCAAACTACTGTTACTGTTGACATTTTTGACTATAATACACTGAACCCTTGGAAACTCTCCAGTGTTGCTTTGTTTGGTCCTTGCAAATACATAATACTAATACTTATTAATGTAAAAATTACAGAACTTGTGATTTACGTTACAAAAATAAGTGTCAGGAAAACCATGAGACAAGGTGGATGCCTTTTATAAAGAACTGATTAATGGGTCAATTTAGTTTGGTTTCATGGGGAAAAAGTGTGGCCAGCAGATAGGTGTCCTGTGGAGTGAAATTTAGGATAGCAGAAAGGGAATAATGAGATCATATCCTAAAATAGCAGTGCAAACACACACACACACACAGACACACACACACATGCACAATCACACAGGCTGTACATCTAGAAATTCAAGATTTTGTAGTTACTGTAATAGCCTCTGGCAGCAAATCATTATTCTAGTAGGTTATACACTTCCAAATGTACCTACTATAGGTAAGTCTAATCCTACTCCCTTAATCCCACACTTGTTGAATCACTGCAAATAAACAATAGAGCAATACAGTGCAGGATTGAGTCATTGAGCCCCATGTTTGAGAGCACTCCTTAATTGACTATAATCCAGCAGTAGACAATGGAGTCTTAAAGCCATACTAAAGTCTATCCGTCTAGGTCCTTTCAATTCTATTCTAGTGAATCAATCCAATTCCATTCTATAAATTATTTAGATTAAATTATCCCATTAAAGTGTCATTTCAAAGGATGGTTTCCAATTATTTGTGTCATTTTTTAAAAAAATTATACATCTATATGATTTGCAACACTCTTTTTTTAATCTCCAAAATCAGCACATATTTTAATTCACATATTTTGATACTTCATCCAAGTTTCTAGGTCTGGAAAAAGAAGTGGATGACTTTCATGGGGTATGAGGTTATTTCTTGCATAGAGAAAGATCTGAGGAAAATTCTCCTATAAAAATTAAAGATGGCAATAGCACACTTGCAATATTTCATATTTTATAGCATTACTATTTGTGTTTGGGGCAGACTGAAAATCCATTTTTATTATGCCTTCTGAGATGGCACTTTGAATTTAAGCCTCATTTTCCGTGGCTTACAGCTTTTCCACTGAATGCCTTTGGGGCTAAACTTCATCATTCTGGAAGTTGGAAGGAAATTTATTTCATCATTTTTGATTTAAGTAACTACAGGGGGAAATTATTTTTGGCTGTTCAAAAAATATACAAACAAGTTTTATATTGAATCATTCATAAGGAATTATGATTTTCAGTAAAATATTTATAATATGATTTTCTATAAAAGACATTTAAAATTACTTATACAAACTAGGAAATGGAATATAATACGTATTTACTGCATACCTTACTTCGCATAATAAAATTCTGTATGATCTGCCAAATTCATTAGAAGTTCTGAAATGTAGGTTTTTGTGGGCAAGTCTGCTGTATTGAATCAAAATGAAAAATCTTATTTGCAAGAATGACTAACCACCTATTAAAGACTCAGGAGTTCAGTGTCATTTAAATGCAGTTTCAGTGGTTTATGCAAGCTGTCAAAAATTTCCATTTGCTCATTTCAAATATGTCTAGGTAAGCCTATTTTTTAGACCCATTTATACAAAATCAAAATTTGAAAGAGTAATATAATGAAAAATTCATAGATGATAAGAATGGCTAAGACTCACATAATAGCTCCTTTAGCTTAATAACTTTTGGAATTCTCAGAAGAGGAATATTTATACTTTCCAACATAGCCATTAACTTAGCAAAAAGAATTACCTTACTGTGGCAGTTTGATAATTATTATACACTGAGTATTCATTAATTGGAGAGATTATCCCTTAAAAAAATAAGATAATTTGATCAGAAGCCTGACACACTAACTATTTATGTAAGCATAATATTTGTGACTTTGTCTCACACACAAACATAAACATACACATAGAATATATATGCAGAGACACACATATATATATACACATACATATATGTTTGTGTGTGTGTGTGTATATATACTTAATATACATATTGTTATACACACATAATAAATGATGACTATATGGAAATGTATAGACAGACCATAGACAAGTATAGATGGATAAGTATTTGACTTTGGTTTAATTGTCTCCTGTTTCATAGTTTCCTATTTTCTGTGAAAAAAAATTTGTTTAATTAGATTTTAGAACGTTTCTTAAAATATCTAGTATTTAATTGTTTTTCCAATTATATTGCTAAATATCTTTATACACACATATGCAAAACTATCTCAGTTGATTTAGTCATTTTCATTTTGCATATTCTCGAAAAGTCATTCTTGTTTTTAAAAAGTGAGCCTACAAAATTTTTCTTATGTTCATTTTGATTTATTATGATCCATGATCTAGGTACCATACTAAGGGAAAAGCTATATAAAGAAAATTCATAAATAAATAATAGTGTGAGATGAAAAAATTTAAAACAACATAAATGTATCTATAAAGTGTTTTTGGAGCCATTGAAGTAAGAAAATGTGTTCATCTTAAGAAGAGCGAGGCGTTAATACTGGGTTTTAAAGAAAACATTGGGATTTATAAGGTAGTAAATAGAGGGGATTAGTTTCTATCAAGTATGTTCACTGTATAAAATGATATTTCTGATGTTTTTTGTTAATGAATGTGTATCCAGAGATCATTAAATCACAGTGGAAAAGGAGAGAAAATTAATAATATTGTTCCAGATTTTTGAATTGGGTCATTTACATTTTTTAGCCCAAACTTCTTTTCTTCGGATCCACGACCAGAATGCAATTACGTCACTCATGTTTCTCCTACTTAATGCGTTTATAGTCAAAACTCCAATTTTACCTCAAAAAACCTTATAACTTGTTTCCCCTTAAATATCAGTAAAGTTATATTAGAAAATATTAAATGATTAGAGACTATATCTCCATAATTAGTCGCTCTTGCTTTTGAAAATCACATTTCAGAGTGTATTATTGTTGCCATATGTCAATTTTCAGGTCATGTTTTTGCTCACTCTGGCAATTTGTGTTCCCTGATATTCATTTATATATAGGTCTTGCTCAGTACGAATTCCTGAAAGCTTTTATGATCTGGGAAAAGTAACCGGCGCTGCTCATAATCAGTATATAGCTATATGTTGTGCCTTATTTTAAACTATTTCAAGTGGGCAAAGAGATAGATGGATAGAATTTAGGAGACTAAATGCCTGTTAGTATGTCTCTTGTTACTACAGCTGAAGCGAGAACTACAACAGCTGCACTCATTGCTTTATAACATCTTTTTGTAGCTCTAAAAGTAAACTCTGACATGTAAAGTCTCAGCTCAAATAACCGGTAAAGAATTAGGGATGGGCCTAAAAAAAATGCCTTTGTCCTTGCTAGCTACAGAACTGACACAGTTAAAAATCAGTTAACACCACAGATTCTGTAGGTATGTAAAGGCAACAATCTGGGATTTATTAGGAATGAATGGATTCCTGAGAAACAGGCTAAAAAATGTATTAGATGAATCTGTTAACCTTGAACCCATAAATGAACCCTGTTTTTTTTTTTTAATTAGGTGAAATAGCTAACTTTTCTTGATGAGTATATTTTCTCTCATACATAAAGTTATTTTATTTATTGACCTGGAAGCACTTGTACCCTTGAAAAATTATGATTTCCTAACTAAGCTCATCTAATGTATCTGTAATATGTACAACGCTCATCATTACTTTATTAAACATTCCTTTACTTTATTATTTTTCCAACATACTTAATTATTCATCTTTATTCCCAGGACCTGGTTAACGTATATTTTTGTGGTTTAAGTAAAACGTAATCCAGAATGAGAGATAGGTACAAAAAGGCATTTATATTCTATAACCATATTCAGGTATTATCTCTGAATATGGTTATTTTCATCGGAAGGAAATGATAAATAAGAATATTTTCTCTTAGGTGCCTATCATTGTAATATACCTAAAGTGTTATACTGTTTTTTAAATGTGTCTTATATAAGGTTATTAGAATGCAATGAATGCCATTTTTATTTGGAAACAAACTTTTAGGCCAATCTGAAATGTCCACAGTTATTGCTTCTTTTGTAATAGTTACTTTATTTCTGCACATGTGTTTCAAGTCAGGTCAGAGAACCTATTCATCCCATAAAAAGTAATTTCAATAATATATTTTTATTTATTTTAAGATTATTGATGAGGTACAACATACACAAGGAAAACAGACTGGCCCTAAGTATATAACTTGATTAATATTCAGAAATTGAAAACACTCACATAAGCATTATGTAGAACAAGAAAGAAAATATTAACAAACGTACACAATAATCTCTTATTAGCACTATGATTATTAGCAATGCCTCATTTTGTACACTTAGAAAAGTAATTCTAATTTTGTCTTTTCTTCTTGACTAGTCTGTTTTGCGTTAGCTTTTAAAATTAATTCTACCTTTTAAAAATATTCTCTATTGTAAGTTTTTCCTATTGCAATAATTTTTGCTCTTAGTTGTATGTTAATAATTCTATTTCTTCTAAATTTTTAGCTTTTGATTCTTCTGTACTTTTTCTAGCTTCATGGAATATAAGCCTATATCATTAATTTTTAGCATTTTCTCTTTTCCAATATTGGAAAAAATCGATCTTTTTATAGGAACTGAATTGGATCCCCCTGCCCAAATTCATAAAGTCCTAATCCCAGTGTACTTGGAAATGGGGTGGGACTTTTGGGTGTTAATGAGGTTTAAATAAGGTTATGAAGGTGGGCCCTTTATAATGTGAATAGTACCCTTATAAAAAGATACATCTGAGAACTTGCTTTCTCTTTCTCTCTCAGTCTTGTGAAGACATAGTGAAAAGATGGTTGTCTGAAAGCCAGAAAAACAGTTCTCATGGGCCAAGTGAATCATCTAACACCTTGATCTTGGAGTTCTCATCCTCCAGAACCGTAAGAAATAAATTTCTGTTGCTTGACTCCTAGTCTATGATATTTTGTGATGGCAGCTTGAACTGACTAATACTAATATATACCCTCAAATTGATAAATGTATCCTGTAAACACTACTTTAAGTACACCTGGCAAGTGTTGATATATCTTTACTGGCATTTATGTAAATTATTTTTCTAGTTGTCATTGTGATTTATTCTGTGTCCTGGGTGTTTCTTTGAAGAATATTCTTTAATGATTGTGGAGATCTCTATATCTACCTCAACTTTGTCAATTAAACTTATTTGAAGGCATGTTATTGTATGTCTGCATATTTAAATTTTGAAATATTTCTGCCAAATTGAATTGTATAAAGCAACTGTTCATGTGATGTGAGGACTTCAGTATTAAAATTTGCTATATCAAATATTAGCATATCTATACTAGCTTACTTTTGGTTAGAGTTTATGTAGAAAATCTTTTTCCAACCTTTCATATCCAACTATCATGAGTTTCTCATGTACAGCAAAAACTATGGTTTTGGTATTTTGGTCACTCTGATCATTTCCATCTTTAATTTGAATATTTATATTCTGTATAATTTACATATTTAACTTTATATCTGATATGACACATTTATTCTATAATTGACCAGTCATTTAACATTAAATATTATCTCTATTTTCTTTTGCTCCTTTGAATTCATCAACTCATTATTTTGTTTTCTACTAACTGGTGATTACTTACTTAAAAACATTTTGGTGGAATATCTAGAGTTCACAACATAAATGATTCAATAAAGAAATAGTTATATTTTATCTTAGTTGCATAATGCTAAAACTCAACCAGTTGAGTTTTACTTATGCTACTTATGGACAATAATTTTGTATTATTGTTCTCATGAATTTCTGCATTATTTTACATTTTTGTACAGTCAACATTCATTTTTAATGTATGTATATATTTCTATCTGGTGATACTTTTGATTTTATACTTTAGTATTTTCTATTTCTCTCTTAGATTTTTTTTCTGCTAGGTAGATGTTTAACATTACTTTGGGTATAGTGATAACACTGTTCATTTTATATTCATTTGAAAAAGTCTTATTTTATCTTTTGTATTTGAAATATTTTTAGGTGGGAATTGGGAGTAGAATTTTTTTGTTAACACTATTTTTAGTTCTTTAAAAATGTCCTTCTCTTGCCTTCTGCTTTTCATCATTTCTGTTCAGAAGTCAGCCTTCAGGCTAACTATTGTTTCTTTGAAGATAGCAATATAACGTGTCTTTATCTTTTTTCCTTTCACTATATTTTTTGATGTTTTGCTCTGATTTTTGTTGTCAGCTGTTTTATTATGATGTTTCCAGGTGTGCTTTGCTGTATGTTTATCTTGTTTGATACTTCCAGAATTTCTTTCTTTCTTTCTTTTTTTTTTTTTTTTTTGAGACGGTCTCACTCTGCCACCCAGGCTGGAGTGCAGTGGCTGGATTTCAGCTCACTGCAAGCTCCGCCTCCGCCATTCTCCTGCCTCAGCCTCCCGCGTAGCTGGGACTATAGGCGCCCGCCACCTCGCCTGGCTAGTTTTTTTGTATTTTTTTAGTAAAGGCGGGGTTTCACCGTGTTAGCCAGGATGGTCTCGATCTCCTGACCTCGTGATCCGCCCGCCTCGGCCTCCCAAAGTGCTGGGATTACAGGCTTGAGCCACCGCGCCCGGCACTTCCAGAATTTCTTGAATCCTTTGATAGATTTTTTCATCAGCTATTGTCTATCGAAATATTTTTTTACCTTACCTTCTCACTCATCTTCAACTGAATTTAAGTTGCATGTAGTCAAGCTTTTTTTTTTCCATGTCATTTAGTCTTTACATAGTTTTCATTATTTTGATTTCTTTGCTTCAGTTTGTATATTTTCTATTTTCTTGATGTCCATTTAACTAAACCTGTCTTTATGTCTAATCTGTTTTTAAAACCATCCATTAAAGATGTATAGAAGCAATAAGGATTAACATTCCAGCAAGAGGAAACCTCAGAGAGATGAACTACGACTGGAGATTTATACCTTCTTAGGGGCAAATGCATTCTCACTTTGAACTAGAGGCTGAGAATTCCTGCTTGACCTTGTGCCAAAGTTGCCACAGCAGAAGAAAGCAGAGTCTATTGTCAATTTGTTTTCCATTATAACCAATTCATAGAACTGTAGAACGTATCCCTTTTGACCCTTAGGGTCTTTTGCAATTAGAAACAATTTAATAATTTGTGAGAATCAATACTCCGCTTAGTTCTTGGTGGCCGGGAAAAAGTGGAGTATGTTATACATATAAAAGTAAAATATCCTCAAAACGTAAAAAAAAGTTAATCCCACATTACATTTATATCTCCCTTTCTAAGGTATAAAAGTAAAATCCATGAATCATATTCTTCAAATATTCTGTTTACATAGTAGGCTGTTCTCCTGTTATTGTCAGACATGTTGAAAAAGCACAAACAGAACTTAAAAATCTCCCATATGAAAATTGCAGAGTCTCGGGAGGCGGAGCTTGCAGTGAGCGGAGATCGCGCCACTGCACTCCAGCCTGGACGACAGAGCGATACTCTGGTGTCTGCCCCCCCCTCCCCAAAAAAGAAAATTGCAATTGTAGAAATGAATTTTGGACACATAAAGTATTGCAAGGATCAAATACTTGAAGACAGTCTCTAAACTAAGACAATCCTTAGAGATAAGTACAAGTATTGTACTTGTAAGTACAAGTATATATACAAGTATATAAGTAAATACTTATAAGTATTGGTCTGCCTTAAAACAAAAACAGGAAAGCAAGTTGAATAGGACTATTTATCTATAAGGTGCCTTCACAGATGCTGTCTATGTGGCTTTGAAATTTGGTAAGACTTACCTGTATCATTATGAAAGCAGTAAACCTGAAATATATTCCAGCCAAGTAATGTAGAATGGAACAAAATATAAAAATCTAATAAAATGGAGAGACGTTTTTATTCAGTAACATCCATAAAGATGTTCCTTTTGGACTAAAAGATACATGAAATATTAGTTGAATGTATTTTTAATTTCTCAGTATTTATATTGCATTATCTAATTAGATGGGTGATGTGCTGCTGCATATATAAATGTCAATATATATGAGATAACTGAGATTATTTTTTAGGATTTACAATTCTGGGATGCAGTAACTTCCTGATATCCTTCGGAAAAGCTATATTTTAATTAACCATTTGTTTTCTCAGATAACTCAATGCTGAGAAAGAATCAGAGGTGGTTAGTCGCAACTGAAATAAGCATTCCCAGTTAATATCAAAGTTTCTACTAGACAGTCTTTTTTACATGTGTTAGTGAAACATTCAGTACAAATGATATGTCTCTGTATATTAATTGAATGACTTAATCAATCAATAAAGCAGAGTAGGTTATTTATTATGTAGAGAATATGCTAAATCCTAAAATTAGGCTGAGTTCCATAAGTTTTTAATTATATGTATAAGAAGTGTATATAATAAGATAATGCAGAAAAAATTTCAGTTCCAAAGATAACAAAAATTCTTAAAATGAGTATTAGAATATCAGGGAGAAGAAATTCTACTTTTCAATAATAAAATTTACAAATTTGCATTCACTGTAGTATAAGTTAGCTAGGTCTTTCATCATTAGATTTAATGCACATGCTATATACTTGACACCAGAGTAAAAAATAACATCACTGGCTAGGTTTTTTTTTTTTTTTTCTTTTTTTTGAGACAGTCTCGCTCTGTCACCCAGGCTGGAGTGCAGTGGCACGATCTCTCCTCACTTTAAGCTCCGCCTCCCGGGTCCACACCATTCTCCTGCTTCAGCCTCGCAAGTAGCTGGGACCACAGGCTCCCGCCACCACGCCTGGCTAATTTTTTTCATATTTTTAGTACAGACGGGTTTCACCGTGTTAGCCAGGGTGGTCTCGATCTCCTTACCTCGCGATCTACCCGCCTTGGACCCTGAAAGTGAGCCACCCGGCCGGTAATCTTAATTTAGATTAAGAAAGAATACAGCAAGCAGTATATTCCTTTTTTTTTTTTTCTTTTCTTTTTTTTTTTTTTTTTTTTTTGAGACAGAGTGTTGCTCTATCGACTCAGGCTAGAGTGCAGTGGTATGATCAAAGCTCGCTGCAGCCTCTGCAGCCTCGACCTCCCTGGCTCAGGCGATTCTGCCACTTCAGCCTCCTGAGTAGCCAGGACTATAGGCTGCGCCACCACACCTGGCTACTTTTTAATTTTAATTTTTTTTTTTTTTTTTTTTTTTTTTTTTTTGCAGTGACTGGTCTCTGTACATTGCCCAGCCTGGTCTCAAACTCCTGAGCTCCAACCATCCTCCTGCCTCATTCTCTCAAAGTGCAAGGGTTACAGGTGTCAGCTACTGTGCCTGCCCTCAGGCAAGCTTTTGGTAGAGAGGATTATTCCTTGGATATTTTCTGTATCACATTTCCACTGTAGGACATAGGAAAATAACACATAGAGGTTCTGCCGCTATCCATAAGCTTATTTCTTCAAGAAGAATCAGAACACGGATGCTGACAGAGTTGATGGCTCTATAGATGTTGGCATATTTGTTTCTCATTTGTCTTGCTTCTCAATGCATTCCAGTGAACAGTGGAGAAATAAAGTGGAGAAAAAGACAGAGCTTTGATAGAGATTATAAAGTCAGGACAACACTTCTGCCAAAAACATAGATACAGATTTCTTGGGCTGCATTTCAATTTCTTGTTTTATTAGTCACTCACTACATCAAATAAAATAAGTCATTTAACTTTCCTACAACTCAGTTTACTCTTTATATAATGGAAAAATAATGTTTCTAGAAATATTTTTGAAAATTGCCTATATAGTATCAAAAAACAGCACTAATAAACATAGCTTCTACTTTCTTAGCTTCCTCCCTCCCTCCCTCCCTCCCTCCCTCCCTCCCTCCCTCCCTCCCTCCCTCCCTCCCTCCCTCCC
The DNA here is from genome assembly GCF_007565055.1 of Rhinopithecus roxellana. Lineage (NCBI taxonomy): Eukaryota > Metazoa > Chordata > Mammalia > Primates > Cercopithecidae > Rhinopithecus > Rhinopithecus roxellana. The sequence continues at coordinate 82,710 of NW_022142538.1, forward strand.
TCCCTCCCTCCCTCCCTCCCTCCCTCCTTCCTTCCTTCCTTCCTTCCTTCCTTCCTTCCTTCCTTCCTCCTTCCCTCCCTCCTTCCCTGTCTCTCTTTCTGTCTTTCTTTCTTTTCTACAGAGTCTCGCTGTCAACCAGGCTGGAGTGCAGTGGCACAATCTCTGCTCACTGCAACTTCCACCTCCCAGGTTCAAGTGATTCTCCTGCCTCAGCCTCCAAAGTAGCTGGGACTACAGGTGTATGTATGCCACCACGCCCGGCTAATTTTTGTACTTTTAGTAGAGATGGTGTTTCACCATGTTGGCCAGGCTGGTCTCTAACTCCTGATCTCAGGTAAACCGTCCGCCTTTGCCTCACAAAGTGCTGGGATTAAAGGCTTGAGCCACAGAGCCCGGCCATAGCTTCTTCTTCTTTCTCATATTCTTTCTTTCTTTCATGTTTTTACCCCTAAATCAATAGTTGCATGCATGTTTTGATTTAAACTTTAATTACAGACCAAACACTGTTTTATATAAACGTCTTAATCTTTTTAGCCTCCCATGCCTAGTAGCTCTTATAAAGGAAGGAAATCGCTTCTCGGCTGTTTGGCTAAGATCAAGAGTTATAAAGGAGTAAAAATATACACTGATATCTTCCTAGCATCATGCTCAAAGAATATTTTATAAATATGAATATATATGATATATAAACATACATGATATATAAATAATATAGAAATATCAATTTACTGTAATCAGTCACCTTCTAAGAAGATGTGTAAGACAGGTGAGAAATGCACTCCAGCCTGGGCGACAGAGCAAGACTCCGTCTCAAAAAAAAAAAAAAAAAAAAAAAAGACAGGTGAGAAAAGTACATTGTAAAAAAGGTCAGCAGGTAGAAGTGCCATGGTATAACGTATCAAATACGCACACACATGCGCACACAGCACGGTATATACGGACATAGATAAATACATAAAAATATCAAGTTGCTTAACAAATTATTTGAAATCATGTACCAAATATACACTTACTGAGCGGTCATTCTATTTTTTTCTTCTGTGAGTCCTAAATAAATCACTGTGTGTGATTAATTTCATACTTGTACTATAGCATTTATATCTTCTCATTTGTCTTGCAGTTAAGGATTATAATGAATGCTTATTTTAGATTTTTCCTAAATCTTTATGCTGATCAATTTTTCCTCTTCTCTGTAGTTACAGCTCATTTTATTATACAGTGTTTATAATAATTAATCATCATGTATTTCTTCCCTCCATAGAAGATGCATGCATTAGCTGCAGTCTGTTTATTTTGCTTCCCAGTCAGCAATTACAATGCCAAAGTAAATTAAAGTAAATTATATTTTTACAGGCTTTTAGGTAAAAATTGATGATAATTGCTGAAGTTCTAGAATGAGCATATTGGGAAAATTGCCAAATAAATTAACCCAAGAATAAGATTCATTCATCAGAGAAAATTGTTGATGAAAAATTACTGATAAAAACTGGGTAAAATTTTCATCTACTCTATTTCCACTTGAGTATACCTGTGGAAAAAATATGCCCTTAAAGTTTACATTTTTTTTTGCCTGACTTTTTATTCTTTTGAATGAGTGACATTTCACTGTTATTTAAATACTTTCTTAAAATCATATTAGATATCATCTGTATTCTTTCAGCCATGACTCTCCTACCAATCCAAGGCACACAGTGATGCCTTAATAATATTTTCCACTGAATCAATAAGTGAATGAATAATTGTTCTTTGTCACAATCTTTTGAATGGTTAGCAAATTCATTTTTTATATAATGTTTATAAAAAAGAAAAGAATCAGTCAGCAGTTTTTCATACAAACTGTATGTTATCAACTTTTTAAGGAAGTATCCTTTGGCAAATGCACCATTTCTAATATGTTCAAACTTCCAAAACACAAGGAATTTGGACAAACCTGTTTTAAAACCAATGGTGATCACTTATTTTGCGACCTTGCTGATTTAAAAATAAACATTAATTTAAAATGATTCAGTGCATCTTCTCTTTCCAACAGTAGACTTATGAGAATATTTGGATTTGATAATTAACATTTTTAAAATATGAAGTTTGCCTTCTTAAGCAAGTGATGACATTAGTCATTTACCTTAGCCTTTTTTTCTTTTAAGCTCTATGATAATTTATCGGTTTTTACCTATAAGCGGTATTTGGAACTACATCAGATAATTCAGCGCTGGGATCACACTGACCACTTGGTGAGCTGTGTTACAGGCTGCATTTATTATCTATCGTTCTTGTCAGTGTGATGGTAAATAAATCTCACAGTTGGATACACAAAATTAAGTCACGTAATGGATTTGTAGTTCAGCTGATTGAGGTCCACAGGTCTCCGCGCACTTCTGGAAGCCATTTTATTTCTTCTGTAATTGTCAGTCACTGTCATTTCCACTTGACTGCTGTTCTGTGACCAGTCAGAATGTATGGTGCTTAAATGGTATCAGAGCCGTGATAAAATGGTGTTTAAAGGAACCTTTACACTCACACACACACAGACAAACACACACAATGAAGTTTCGTTAGATTAATTTGAATGGCAACATTTTATTCCTGATAGAATTGGGATGTATCTGTTTATACTAAGTACTTAACTTCATCTTGCTTTCTACATAAGCATATGTAATAGAATATCCTAAATGCAAAAAAAAAAAAAAAAAAAAAAATCATGATAGAGAGTAATTTTAGTAGTATCGGAATTTCAGTGCAGAAATCAAAAAGTTGCAATAGTGAAGGTAACTCTATGAAGCAAAGCCATTTGCTACTTTTATATATTGAGTCTTCTTAAACAGGTTATAGTCATTTAGAAAAAAATAAATCCACATCTTTCATTCTTTGAAAAGGCACCTGTATATTTTCTGAAAACCCACATCATCTCAGGAAGGAGATCAAATCTTAGGAAAGTAAGTTTGGCTCAAAATGATTGAGTGTTAATGGTCCAGTGCTGTTAGGAGCTTGCCAGGATGCAATGATTTGTTCCTCATTTTTCAGTGCCAGCAGCTTTCTGATTCAAAAACCACAAACACAGCATTTTTTTTTTTTTTGCATTGACTCTGTGAGGACATTAGCAAATCTCAAATAAATAGCAGCACGATATTCTGGAAGAATTCTGAAAAGCAAGCTGAATTCCAGATGGAAATCTCAAGCTGGTCACTGAAATAAAGAGTTTTAACAAACCGAGTGGAAGTTAAGTGAGAAAACTTACCAAATACTGATTTTGCTCAGCACCTTCTGCTGCGGAAATGTTTGAATTAAAAATGCATAACGTATATGCTTCTTCATATTTTATGATGACAAAAATACAAAATTAGAAGGCCATATTTTTAATAATTATGGATCACATTGAAGAGCAAGATATCAAATATGTTTCAGATTATATAACAATAATTTCTAAATGCAAAGTTTTATTTCTAGTTAGAAAAGGACATTAAAAACATTACACAGAATTTTTGTTTTTAATATTATACAGAGAAATGACTGAGTGAAATTGTGGGAGACACACGAATGCGTGTGTACAAAACTGACAATAAAAGACAAACTTTTTTGAGAATTTAGAAATATTTTATCATAATCTCACATACAGGAAAGTGAACACAAAATAAAGTCAGCTGTTGAGGCCCTAATCCCACAGAGAGTAGCACATGAGTAGAGTAATGTATTCTAGTGTTTGGTTATTATATTCTTCAATTCTGATGACTTACTGCTTGGCTTATTAAATATAACCAATTCTTCTAGTGAGTATTCCACATTGGTCAAAGTTGCCCTAAGATGATTCTCTAAGAATAGGTTTATTTAGTGCACTAGGTCAAAATTAGATGATTTTTGGAATCTAGAAGTACCTACTTAAGATATTTGTTGAAAAAGGGTACATGAACAAGTCATATAAGACAGGATATAAGATACACATGAGAAAGAAATATGAGGTAGCAAGTGGTCATGAAAAAAAGTGCCATATGACATGAATTATCAGGAAAAAAGAAGAGGTGGATGGACTATAACTGAAATATCAAGATTATACAGTGATTTGGCATTAGAAATATTGGGAAAAACAGCAAAAACAGTGATAGGAAAGTAGCATAAATGAGCATTCGTATCAGGTTGCATTCATTCAATGGTAGAGATAGGCTTAGAAGGAAGATTCTAGGTCACAGGAAGGCAAAGCTACATTCTTAGATAAAGTTGGCCAAACTATTAGGAAAATACTTGAACTTCAAAGGCTTATTCATTAACCCAGCATGGTAACTAGTGTCTAAAGTGAAATTAGGATGAGTTGTAGAGCTCAGATGAGGATTTAGCACTATGCAAAAATCCCTGCATGGGAAGATGTATAGTGCATGAATAAACTATTGAGGTCTAGGTGTCCCAAATACTTGGTGTTTAGGTCTTTGTAAAAAGAGTCACTAAAGATGTAATGAAATGAGCAACTTTTAAAATCATCTGTCTAGACCAGCAGTGGGGAAAATATTTGGATTAAAATTTAACAAGGTAACTTTGTTAGCAAACTGATGCTGCAGATATATGGGAGTTTTGAGAAAATATTTGAGCAAAACTAAAATATAGTCTCACTGAATTAGACCTGAGGCACAGTGAAAATAAAAATGTGGGATATGATGTTCTCTAAATATGAAAAAGTTCACCATTGAAGAGGATTTATAGACTCTCAAAATGTTTGATGCTCCTTCTCTACAATTAAAATATTATATTGCAAACGGGAAATGTGTGAGGTTTTAGTGTTTATTTACCTTAGTCAACCAAATCATTTTGACAAAAATAGCATAGTGTGTGCTTTTAAAACAAATTTTAACATATTATTTAACAGGGTAATTTAAATTAAGTGTGATAGTTTGACTTTGTTGCTATAAACTTCTCTTTATTGATCACAGAACTTTTTTAAATAAGCAACTGCTGTTACTTCTAAAACTCAGATTCCAGATTGCCATTTGTCTTGTGTTCTATTTTCAACCTGTATGTTGTGCATGCCAAAATTATTCAAATGATTCTTGGTTGTATGACTTTATCAGCAAATTTTAACACAGCATTAGCATTAGGAATAATGTTCATTCTAATGTCTACAGTTCTGATGTGCTACTCTATTATTGTTTATATTTTATATTTCTGTGTTCATCAAGATATTTACATCACAGTCATATTAAGCAAATAGAAATCTTAAATATAATTTCTACACGGAATTCATGAAAATTACTTCTTAAAGCAGGTAGGATTAAAGATGTTAAATGTCTTATCTTCTTCTAAGGGTCAATAGGCTGTATAAAAATCTAAGGAGAATGTACGTTACCTCAAACAATAATAGAAATATTCCATAAAATGAAACAGAATATACATATATTAATATGTATAACTGTACAGAGTTGCTATGTAGTATGTAACGATGTCCAGTACTTTTGAAAACATGCACAATTTCACTTGCAAAAGTATTACTTTTATTTTCTCTGCTTCCTAGTTGACACATTTATTCCACTTAGCTAATTCTCTAAATTAATAAGATAGAGATATAATTTTAATGACAGGTTTTATTTTATTTTTACTCCCTGTTACTAGGTCATATAAGAAATAGCTGAAAGAATATGGCAGTATGTAACTGAACTGAAAATTAGTATTTGAAGAAAGACAATGAGTTTTTACAAATATATTATTTACATAGTTTCCTAAAGTAAGTAATTTGTAGTTTTCTTATATGTTGTTTTAGTGTCTCAGCAGTATTACTGGCTAAACAAGACAGCAAAGAAAAAAATATCAAAACAAAATTTAAAAAATGGCTAAATCTGTTATAAAAGAAAATTTCATAGAAAAACGTTAGGAAATTGAATAATGCAAAACTCATCTTCACTATACAGATTCCACTAAGTATTTACCACATAACATACAAGAATTAACCTTTTTAAGTTTAATTTCACATATTTAAAATGTAATGATCAAATAACACCTATAATAAGTGGCAATCTCTGTCCACAGCCTTGGGTTAGTATTATCTTTTTTTGTGAGATGAATATATCAAGAGGAAGCCTAAATAAAATTTTTAACAGCTTTGATGAGATATGATTGATATACAAAAACTGCACATATTTATAATATACAACTTCACATGTTTAGACACACAAACACCAGTAACAACCTCACCATAACCAAGGTAATAGATATATCTAGTACCTCCCAAAGTGTCCTCATGTACCTTTGTTTTTATTTTATTTATTTTTTATTTTTTGTCTGCCTTTTTTTGTGGTAAGAACTTTTGACATGATATCTACCCTCTGAACACATTTAAGTTCTAGAAACCCGCCATTAACATAGTGTCTATATTAGCGATAAGGTATTATGTACTGCATAAATTCTTCAAAGAGAATATCAAGACCAAAATATGATTGAGTGTGTGCGTGTGTGTGTGTGTGTGTGTGTGTGTGTGTGTGTGTGTGAAGGAGAGTTAGAGAAACAGAGAGAGAGAGAGAGAGAGAGACAGAGAGACAGAGAGAGAGAGAGAGAGACTGACTCCCTTCATCCCCCAGGCTGGAGTACAATAGCGTGATCTTGGCTCACTGAAACCTCTTCCTCCTAGGCTCAGGCGATTCTCCCACCTCAGCCTCCCAAGTAGCTGGGACTGCAGGTGCAGGCCACCACACCCGGCTAATTTTTGTATTTTTTTTTTTAAGAGACGGGTATCTCACCATGTAACCTGGTCTCCGACTCCTGAGTTCAATCTATCCACCTGCCTCGGCCTCCCAAAGTGCTGAGATTACAGGCGCAAGTCACTGTGTCTGCCTAATTGGTATTTCTTAAGTCTTTTGCCCCATACCTTTTTTCCAATTCTGTATTTGACTGATAGCAAGCCAGTGAAAGATGAAGCCAGGAAAAGAAAATAAAACTTGTGTGTGTGTGTGTGTGTGTATGTGTGTGTATGTGTGTATAATATAATATGGTAACCCTGCTCAGAGCAACGGATTATCTTATGTCATGATTCCAAAGGAAAGCAAATAAGTATTATAAGCAAGGTAAAAAAGGTAAAAACAACAACAACAACAACAACAACAACAAAAACCCCAGTAATGTAACACTATATATTATAGGATATTAATTTCAGTGTGGCTATACATTATCTTCAAAAACTTCAAATCTAAAGAATTTGTAACATTGTGCAGATGTTGGAATTACAAAGTTTGAAGCTGCCTGCTTATTTAAGTATTAATTAGACATCCAGTGGTGAAAATCTGGAATGTTAAATGTGTTGTTAACAATTTGCTGGCCGGGTGCGGTGGCTCAAGCCTAAAAATACAAAAAAATTAGCCGCACGTGGTGATGGGCGCCTGCAGTCCCAGCTACTTGGAGGCTGAGGCGGGAGAATGGCGTGAACCTGGGAGGCGGAGCTTGCAGTGAGCTGAGATCCGGCCACTGCACTCCAGCCTGGGCGACACAGCGAGACTCCGTCTCAAAAAAAAAAGCAACAACAATTTGCATGTGGTGTTGTCACTTTATCTTGTTATTTAGCCAAAAACCAATAGATTTCATTTCTTCTAAGCTTCTGTAGACTTTGTTTTCCATTTATAGTAATTGGTGTATTAACTTTCACATTTAAAAATTCCATTTATGTTTTCATTCATATTCATATTGCAGTGCTTTTCAAGATACTGATTTTTATATTTATGTAGCATATGAAAGTATAATTAGAAAACTGAGGTATGAAATTATTTTAATATTAGATTTAATATAGAGAAAAATATTAAAGAGATTAACTTGTGAACTGTATAGACTACGTACAACATACAGAGTTTTTTTTAGTATTAAGATACTTTGGAAAAATCTTCAAGTTTCTTTCACTATTAAAGTATCAAAAGTCTTTTCCTTGAAGAAAACATAGCAGAAAAAAATATGAAAGCATGTATTCATAAAATGAAATCTAAATTTGATTTTTAAAGTTTAAATAAATTATTAATTGTTTTTCTCTTAATCCAGATGGTTTTTCAGTTTCTTTAATTAGTTTTCATGTTCAGATATATCTGCTCTATCTTGCTGGAGTAGAAGGAATGGTAGAGTAGGATATAGAAGATCTGAGCTAATATCCTAATATTTCACTAATTAGCTGATTAATTTGTGACATGTTAATTTTTGTTTTCTAGATCTTAGAAATTGAGAAAGATGATTTCTGAGTGCTTTTTCAACTCTGATTCTTGGGCACATCTAGGACAATTTCTGTGGCTTTCTCTTTTTAGGTTCCTGACAACACACATGTTGATACTATTTGGCAATTTTACCCCATTTATAATCAAATATTTTCTATTTATTCATTAATATATATTTATAAATTTTAGTGGCACACATTGTGCTTGATACTATGTATGATGCAGAGTAAAGTATGTAAATTAAAGCCATTTATGAAGAAACAATCCCAATTAAAATTGAGAAAGGTATGATTCTTAGGACTTGCTTTCTTTCTTCCTTATCTTCATTCTTACCTATATTTGTCTCACCCACTCTCATCCAGATCTTTAAATACTGTCTTTACTCTGATGATTCCGAAATTTATATCTCCAGATTTTTTACTCCAAACTCAAAGATCTCCAGTTGAAAAGACATTGTAAAATCACAGGACCCAAACTGAATTTCTAATTTCTTATCAGATCTACTTCAACTTTCAGTCTTCCTGCTTTTGGTCTCCTCACTTTCCCAGTCTCTGGCAAAAAAAAAAATGGTTATTCATTCTCTCTTGTTTTCTTAATATGCCCATATTAGACATTTCAAGAAATCTCATTCACTGTAGTTTCAAAACATGCCATAAACCACCACATAACCTATCCTTCTTTGCCACCACTTAGTCAAGCTAGTTGATCTCACTGCTGAATTGCTATGATATCCTCATAACTGATATCTTTTCTTGCACTCCAACTCACTGGAGTCTATTCTCAATACTATACAAATAGTGGTCCTTCTAAAGCCCAAATCGTATCATGTCTCTCTCTGCTTAAAACTATTCAGTGGTCTCCATCCCATTCAGATTAAGAATTCTAGTACTTAGTAAACAAAAAAGCCCTATCATGATTTTCATTTTCTGTGTCTTGTTTATGAAGCGCTTTCTCATTTCACATTTATTTTAGTTATTCCCATTATGCTCTTAACATAGCTTGAGTTTGTTTTTCTATCATGCTGTATATTACAGAACTGGTTTAATTTTCTCTCATAGAATTAGCCAAATTTCCCAACATCATTTCCTAAATACTGTATCTTGTCTCACTGAGTAATCATAAAAGCTCTTTGTATACCAGGTGTGTGTGTGTGTGGGGGGGGTGGGTCTTTAACTCTGTTCTATTTCATTGTTTGTTTGTCTCTTTCATTGCCATTATTACAAGTTTAAAATCACTTTAGTGGTGAAATATGTAATATCTGTTAGGGACACCTTCTTTTTATTATACTGCTTTGCCAAATTTTTCCATATACTTTTCTATAGGTTTTTAGAATAGGTTTATTCAATTTCTTAAAATGTTGCTTAAATTTTGGTGGAAACACTAGTCAATTTAGAGATCAGGTTAGTAGAAATTTCAATATTTTAAATACTATATTTTTATCCAATGATTTAGGGAAATTTATCTAAAATGTTATATTCTTTTATATGCAGTTTGAATATAATGATGCCTTTATGAAAACATGCTATAAAGAGTTTTCTGCTATCCGATTTTCCATAAAAGCATTTATAAGTTAGGGATTTTGTGTTATTAGAAATTTGGTGTATGTTATCTACAAATCTGAACTTTTTAGAAAAATTTCTTTTTTTTCTTCACAGGATTTATTATCTTGGCATCTGCTTTGAAAATGACCCAACCAAAATAATATTATATCAGCATAAACTCTAAGGGTAGGCTTCTTTTATATTACAGCCTCAACACATTTGTGTAAGATTGGGATTTTATCTTTCTTGAGTATTTGGTAAATATTTTAAAGCAATATTTGATCTCTGTAAAGTGATTCAAATTCTTATATGATAATTATTCAAATTATCAATTTGTTTTTAAATTGCTTTTGTATAGATTTTTAAGATTATATATCTACAAATATAACCATCTTTTATTAATTTATTTGATCATTAAGTATTCATATTTTTCTTATATTATTTTTAAATCACTGAACTCATAATTTTATTTATTTTTAGTTCCAGTAGTTGAGTTTTAAAAACTCCAAACTTGATTTCTTAATATTACTTTAATATCTTGATATGTATTCAAAAGATGCTTCTATTTCTTTATTATATTAACTCTATTTTTGGTGGATGTTGTTTTGATGTTGCTTTTCTTATTTCATAAAGTTTATTCATGGCCACACTTGTTGGCTCATGCCTATAATCCCAGCATTTTGGGAAGTTGAGGCAGCAGGATCTCTTGAGCTCAGAAGTTTGAGACCAGCCTGGGCAACATAGTGAGACTTTGTCTCTAGAAAAAAATAGACAAAATTAGCTTGGCGTAGTGGCATGTACCTGTAGTCTCAGGTACTCGGGAGGCTGATGTGGGAGAAGTCTTGAGCCAGAGAAGTTGAGGCTGCAGTGAATTGTGATAATGTCACTGCACTCAACCCTGGGCAACAGAGTGAGACGCTGCTTGGTGCTAGTACAAATAAAGCTGCTATGAAAATGAAATTATAAGCATTTCCATGGCTATCTATTTTCATATATCTTGGGTAAACACCATGAAATAGAATGGTTTGGTCATATAGTAGGGATATTTTCAACATTGTAATAAACTGTCAAACAGTTTTCCAAAGTGGTTGCATCATTTGTGTTTTCATCAGCAATTAATGACAGTCATAATTTTCTCTATAGCTTTGCCAACTCTTGGTATGATCATTCTTTACTTTTAGACCTTTTGATAGGTTTGGAGCAGCAGCTCATTCAATTTTAACTTGAATTCCCCTAGTGTCTACTGATTTTTAGAATCTTTTAATAGTATTTTCATGTTTAGTCTTGTTCAGTGTATCTTATTTCGTAGTGTATCTTGTTTACCTCTTTTCCTCATTTGTTTTTGTTTCTTTAACTGAAGTTTCAAAATTATTTTTATATTCTAGATAAAAATATTTGTTTCATATACCATTAAATGATTTTCTTCCATTGTATGACATGTATTTTCTTTCTCTGAATGTGCCTTTTAAAGAGCAGAAGTTATTTTGTAATTGTTTGAGGTGTGTTGGTGTCATACATTAATATTAAAAAAAAAAACCTTTGCTTAATATAAATACGAAGATTTTACTTTCATATGTTTTGAGACAGTTTTAAATTTTATAATAAATATTTAAGTCTATATTTTCATTTAAATTGTGTATTTGTTATACGATAGTGCCTGAATATTTATTTTTATATTAGGATAAATTTTTGGGTCAGAGTACCAGTTAATACAAATATGTCTACTGGGGTTTTCACCGCTACTGTAGAGAAATACAATGTGTTTATTTGTATACATTGACCTTGAACTCTGCAGTCTTTCTAAACTTAGTAGTTCTTTTGTAGATTCTCTCAAACTTTTTACATAGATGGTGGTGTTATATGTAAATAAAAAGTTTTACTTCTTCCTTTCCAATCTTTATTTATTTATTTTTCTTATCATATTGCAGTGGATAGAATAGCTAGTATAATATTAAATACAAGTGGTGAAAGCAAATATCTCTGTGTTTCTCTGGATTGGGGAAAAACTTTTGGTCTTTCCTTACCAAATAGCTTTTTAAAAGGTAAAAAAGCTTTGGAGATAATCCTAATCAGGGAGAAAAACTTTCCTTCTATTTTCAATTTGTAAGAGATTTATGAAAATGGATAATGGGTTTGACATCCTAAAATTAGAAGAGTTTTTGTATCTATATAATTTGGATTTTTTAAGTACTATAATTGGTTTCTGGCCTTATAGAATGAGTTGAAAAATAGGCATTCCTCCACCTTAGAATTCTATTCTAGTTATACAATATTAGCTTTCCTGTTAGTTTATGGTACTGTAACCCGAGAAGCTGCTTTTTTCTCTAATAATTTCTGTATGTTTGCAATAATCTTGAACTTTTTTTTTACATTACAAGGCCTCATTTTTTCTAGTTTCGATCTTGATGTAAACTCAGAGAATTATAAAACAACTGTTTGGAGTAGTGAGAAATGTTAGTCCACGCTTATTTCCCAGATGGTAAGCAAGTCATTCCATTTCAAATAGAATAATGGGGGACTGTTATTTCCATAAGCATAATATAGCAGGAAAATTGTGTGATGAGATATATGATTTAACATATTTCTCTTGGTTTTCGTAATCTTAATACCCACCAGTTATGCTTTTTATGACTTTGCCTTTTATTTACAAAATTCAATTAAGGAAATAAAACCAAAATTTGAGATTTTCCCAAGATCCTTGATTTTCTCCCAATGTTCTCAGATATTTTTCCAAAGGTATAAAACACTTCCTATAAAATAGCCTCACACAGGTTTTCTTTGAATAAGCTCTTCTGTATCAGCATATGAAACTCTTGGGAAGTAGACAATTCACAGACACATTCAGTATTTCTGAAAAGGTTCCTAGAGTTCAGCCTTGCCAAGTATATTTCTTGAGTTCTGATAGAAAAAGCAATAGTACACATATTCACCATGGAATACTATGCTGCCATAAAAATGAACAAGATAATGTCTTTTGCAGGAATATAGATGAAGATGGAAGCCGTTATCATTAGAAAGCTAATGCAGGAACAGAAACCCAGATAAGACGTGTTCTATCTTGTAAGTGGGTGTTAAATAATGAGAACACATGGACATAGAGGGGAGCAACACACTTTGGGGCCTATCAGAGTGGGGAATAGAAGGAGGGAGAGGATCAAGAAAAATAGCTAATGGGTACTAGGCTTCATACCCATTGTTGAAACAATCTATACAACAAGCCCCCATGACACAAGTTTACCTATGTAACACACCTGAACATGGACCCTTGAACTTAAAATATGTTGAAAAGAAAAAGAAAAGGTAATGGTACATTCAGTTGCTTCAACAACAGGTAACAATGATTGCTACCTAGAAACAATCTGCATCGCTTCCATCCTCAAAATAGCTTGACCAATTCTACATGCTAAATTCACTTACTTGTGAGAACTATTTTTCTGCCATTCTTTTGACTCTTAAGTGTTCAATATGTGCACACACACACACACACACACACATTATGAGCCTACACATGCACATGCACCTTCCAGGTCTTGTCACAGGCTCTCCTGCGATATATCCATGTATAAAAACAAAGATCTCTGACTTTTGGAATACATATTTACCTTATGTTCTTGCAAGCATATTCAGAAGTATCATTCAGAAGTAATTTTATTGCATATAAAAGAAACAAAGCTCAAGATTAGAGGGGAGAGTCGTGGGGAGAGAGAGAGAGGAGAAAGAGAGAGAATAAGCAGGGAAAGGGGGAACTAAAGCCATTCTTCAATGTCACTAAGGTACTTCCTTCCTTCTGGTCTCTCTCCCTCTTTCTCCTCTGTACAACTTTTATCATCATTTCAGGACTGTTACCTTGTCACTATCTTGTCGGCATGGATAGAGTCAGTTTACATCATCCCAATGTAATAATACTAAATACATGAGATTGAGAGATTGTTCTTTGCTACCACTTTACTATATAGCCCCAGGTTAGGTTGCTAATTATGTAGATTTGAATCATCTGGCCATTTGTGTGCCTGTACTCTCAGCTGGGTAAACTTAGAACCATAATTAGGTGTTTTGCCAAATCTCCTTTTGGTCTTATAACATCCATTCTCCATAACTTCCAATCAAATAGAAGAAAATATTCTAAAATATTATTTTAAGAATTATCAAATAATTTATTATTAAAACCAAAAACAAATATTAGCTAGATAGAGCCAGTCATGCTTCTATTAAGACAAAAGCCATTCATTAAGATATAAGTTCTATTTTTATGTGGCAGTTTCCAGGAACTTTAAAAAATCAGTTGTTGGGTGTATACTGTAGCTTCTCTCCATTTTCTCTTACGTACATCCAGATTGCTTTCTGTAATGAAGATTTTGTCATCTTAGACTAGGAAGATGAAGAAAACATCTCAAAGAAGAAAGAATAGTGAGCCATGGCCCATAAGAACTTTGAAAAATCTAGACTTGAGTTCATTTCTGAAGTTTGCATGAAAGAGAAATAAGTTTATGTCTTGAAAGCTACTGTTACTTTGACTCTCATTCTCTTGCTGTTGAATATAATTTAGTTGATAGTTACTTAGTTTTTGAAACACAAAATCTTCCTTTTTCTTTAATCTTTCTCCAATCTGCAAACCAGATTTGCCAATTCTACCTTAAATATGTACCATTTTAAAAAATGCTTTCTATATCTGTCACTATTATGTCATAAACCATCATAAGATTCATATGAACTGTGAAAATTGTAGCTAAATTTTTTTCTTCTAAAATTGGACTCATAAAGTTTATGTACCACATAACACCTAAAATGCATGATTACAAACAATCCAAATGATGCCATATTCTAGTAATCAATATTCACATAGTTTCTAGCTGCAAAAAGAAACCCGTGAAGACTTTACATTATTTGGCTTTGATTATATCTACAAGCATATTCACAAATATTTTGCTTATTATACAGAATCATAAATAACACTTTGCTGTTACTTAAAAACACTACATTTCTTTCTTCCATAGAGACCTGATTGTAATTGTTTCTTCCGTGTTAACAAAGCAAAAATTGTAAAAGACAATGTTATCCAGGCAAGAAAGACTATTCAAGTCTACTGTAATAGGTAGAGAAGCCAGAATTTTAGTCTGAGGTCAATGCTCCTAAAACAAAGAGCTGGAAAGATTTCAAGAATGAAGTGAGGGATTGTAGGCCATCTACCTTTGCTAATTGGCTTGACCTTCAGGAAAATAAACTTTCTGTCATCTTCATGACAAGTTTTACCACTTAGAACTGGGAGCCTGAAGTTAGGCTGAAGTTAGACTTCTATGTTGCCACACAAACTGGGAGCGAGAGGTGTTATATTTCTTGATGTTTGCCTTTCACAGGGATAGCTCATAGTTTCTTGAAAAAGACTATTCTGGGTTGTAACACTGACAAGAACCTCTTAAAAAGATTTACATCTCAAAGAAGAAGGGAAATAATTTACAAGTTTTCTAAAGTAAATATTAAAATAAAACATACGAATACTAAAAGAAAAGATGAGATTAGCATGTAAATCTATAAAATGGGTAAGGCAAGTGGCTCTCCTTAATATGGGTGACCTACAAAATCAACTGAAGGCCTGAATAGAACAAATCACTGATTCTCCCCTGTGTAAAGTAAAGGTAGAATTATTTCTCTCTGACAAACTTTAGACTGGGACATTGACTTTTTTTCTGCCTGCAGGCTCAGAGGGAATAATTGGCTCTTCCAGGGTCTCAAACCTGCTGGTTGATGAACTGAAACGACGCAATCATTTCTCCTTTCGCTCAGACCTTTGGGCTCAGACTGGAATTAAACCATCAGCACTCCTGGCTCTCCAGCTTGCCTACTGACCTGCAGATTTTGGGACTTGTCAGCCTTCAGAATCCCATGAGCCACTTTTAAAAATCATAAATCTCTCCCTACAATAAAACAGGTTGACATATTTGCCTTAAATAGACACACTTCATATTGCACAGCTTCTGTTTCTCTGCACAACCCTAATATATACGGTAAAAATATTTATTCCATTTTCATAAGAGAAAAGAAACAATGTAAAAAGCTGTTTTTTCTTAAAGTCTTAAATGAGTTCATGTAAACTCTGCAACTGAGTGAAAGGCTGACAATTTAATGAGGTAAAAAATTAAGCATATCCTCCATTCTAGAAGTTTTTAAATTAATTATCAAAGATAGTAAAATATATCAATGAAATAATTTTAAAAGTTCATATCAGTAATAAACATAAAATAAATTGTAATAAACATAAAAAAATAAAATTGAAAGTAAATATAATTAGTATATAAAATTTAACAAATGTGTTTTAACTTGTCAAAGAAGAAACAGCTTGATAGTTGGTGACGAGTAGTGGGTGGTGAAGAAAGGGTGTGAAATGATCATCATTTGGAAAGTGATAGTGTCAGGTGATTAAATCAGAGATTCTTGATGATCATTTTTTTTTTCTGTGAGAGACTTTGATAAATGTAACCCACTGATGTAGAAGGCTTTGGCATATGCTTAAAAATGTTTTCCAGTCCAGGCTTAAAAAGTCATTTCAAAACACATTGAAGAAGCTCGCACACATCACAGATTGATAATGGATGTTACATCATTATCATTCAGTAAATACACACACATGCACACACACATATTTTTTCTTTTAGATTTTTTCAAAACCTGGCAGACAGTTGAAAATTTTTCTGTTTGATATTGCCTTACTAGAATCTGTGGTATTGAGTAAATTTGAGAATCATTTGGCTGACATTGTAATAATATCATAGCAATTCTTAAAGCAATTGTTTAGTTGCCTACTAAGGAAAAAATTATTTATGCAAAAATGATAAAATTTTTCTTAAAGGTTTTCTCCAAAAAGCTTTCAAATACCATTATTTCAAAAGGTTACTGAATAAACAATTTGTATGTGTGGTAAATCTGTATGTATGTATAAATTTAATTTCCTAAGACTTCCCATCAAGAAAAAAACAGGACAGAGGATATCTAGGACAGTGTCAAATTTTATTTCAGGAAATTGTCAAATGAGCTACTGTGTTAAGGAAGGAAACTTTTTGCAGATTGCCGTGTGGCTCAACTCTAATGATATTTTCTCATGACCTTTTGTCACCTGATTGCTATTACTTACTATATGTGGTAGATTCCTCTCAAATTAATCCCATATCTGTTTTTGAATCATCAGCACTTAAGTCTTGTCCTTGTTCACTTTTGTTTCCTTTGCCTTATAATTTTCTCCATAAATCAGATTTAACTCTCACATTAAGATTCTCCATAGAAATAGATGAAATTATATCTATTTCTCTGAAAATAGATATAATAGATATATTGTAGAGAAATACATACAATTTTATATATGTATATTGTAATAATGTATGCAGCATATACAATGAACATATATATACACATATGTATACCTATGTGCATGTGAAACATATACATATATATGCAGAAAGTGAGTGAGAAAGAGATTTTAAGAAATTGGCTTACATTATTATGGGTGCTGACAGGTCTGAAATGTGCTGGGGGGACCAGCAGGCTGGAAACTCTTGCAAGAGTTCATATTGTAGTCTTGAATACAAAGGCAGTCTGGAGGCAGAATTAGTTCATATTCAGGTCTTTTCTCATAAGCCTTTAACAGATTGGATAAGACCCACTCACATTATGGGAGGTAATTTGCTTTACTCAATATCTTATTGAAATGTTAATCATATCTGAAAAGAAATGTTTTCACAGCAACATCTGAACTAGTGTTTGACCAAAAAACTGGGTACCAGGACTCCCCTAGTTAACATATAAAATTAATTATCACTCTTCCTAAAAGCTGCAGCTTTTGTATAAAATTAATAAATTATAAATAAATATATTAATTTATACCTGTAAAATAGTATCTGTGTGTTTGCGTATGTCTGTGTGAACACATGTATGCAAATATTTCTGATGTATCTAATAATGATTTTTCACTTCACTGTCTTGGAATATTTAATGAGTTAATACATGTTTCAGCATATCTGAAGCATGTCTTCTTTCTTTCTTTAATGTCTCTTCTTTTGTGATGGCTTCATGAACCCCAGAAATGTTTAACACATGATAGGAAACATTTTCTTTACACCACCTGGTTGCTTTGTCTTCTGTTATTCTGGGTCATATTGCCACTGATAATCTGGATGTACTAGAGCCATGATTCTTTTATGGCAAGAAAGGAATTCTTGCGTGCCGGGGCTGTACTTGTGGTCACTTGTGTAGTACAGAAACCCATATATGCTGGTAGAAAAAAAAAAAAAAGAAAACTTTCTCACTTTTAGGGTTCCATTTAGTTATGGCAGCATCTTGTGAAGGAATGCTTAGGTTATAAATAAATACAACTTTTGCCATATTATTTGTTGATTATACACATATGTATACAGGAATATTCCCTAAATGCAGTCATAGTGCCAAGATAGCTTGACCTAATAAATTTAAGTGTTAGCCACATTCTGAACCGAAAGTATATAAATTAAAATTTATTATTTTAAATGATGCCTGAATGGAAAATTTTTTAATTCTTGGATTTTTTTGAAAGAACTTTATCATTTTAAACAACGATCACTAGCCACAAGGAAAGAAGACAAAGTTTGAATAGCTTCTGTCACTCTGCTTTCCCTTTTCCATTTGTAAGAAAGGACTCTGGGGTTTTCACTGTTACCTGATTGATGACAGAGCCTTCTGAGGACATTCCAAGACAGTACACAGTCCTGTGGTCTCTTTGGAAATCCATGTAGATAACATTTCAAGGGCAATACCTCATTGGTTTTGACTGGATATTCATATAAACTTTTTAAAGGGTTGAGTGATAGAGTTAACCCCTTATCTGTAAGTTTTGAATTTATATTGTTTAATCCCATGTACAAAACCATATTTTTTTCTTCCAAAAAAAAAGGCGACTTGACAAAGCATCAAATTTTTTATTTTGCTCGATTTTTTTTCTGGTTTTGAGACGGGGTCTGACTCCATCACCCAGGCTGGAATGCAGTGATGCAATCACAGCTCACTTCAATCTCCACCTTCAGCACTTCTGATGATTAACCTTACCTTAGCTCACCTGAGTAGCTGGGACTACAGGTGTGTGCCACCACTCCTGGCTAATTTTTGTATTTCTTTTTTTTTTTTTTTTTTTTTTTTTTTTTTTTTTTGTACAGATGAGGTTTCACCACATTGCCCAGGAGGGTCTCAAAGTTCATATTTTTATACAAGTTATTTGACATTCTGAAGTCTTCACTATTATGTGAGATTTATTGTTTTTCAGGGTGAATTGAAACTACTGGGTTTTAGAATTTTTAAAACTTGTAAAATACATTCATTTGTTCTAAGCATTATATTTTCCCCTATATTACCATCATTCTTTACTGTACCGTGTGAGAGTTTCCACTACATCCAATCTCAAATATTGTGTCAGGTGTACAAAATTCCTTCTACTATACAGTATATCTAATATACCACATAACATATATACATACATGTGTTCATTCTATTATATAGTATATACATTTCTATCTATACTTCTATCTATATATTTCACCTTAGTGAAATACACTGTAAATTATATTAAATTATTTATTTTTCTGCACTTTGAGTTAGTTCCTCGAGTGTATGACTTCCTTTAACAACACATCATTGTTAGTACTGATGTGTCTGTGTCATACTGCTTCACATATGAATTGACTGTATCCAATGTATTTTTATACTATTATTCAGAGCAATCATTTGATATTTTGATATTCTAACTTTTTTCTTTCTAATCTTAGCATAATTTAGTATAATTTCTTTTAGCATTTCTCAGCATAATTTCTTTTAACATTTCTTAGCATAATTTAGTATAATTTCTTTTAGAAAAAGATAAACTATAGCATATATTCTGTATTGCCTAAAAGAGCATTAACTTCCATGAATTTATCCTTGGTTATGTACCAAGTTGGTGGTGATTTTGGATCTCCTTTCAGTCTAATAATGATAATAAAGCTGATAACTTCTTGGGCATTGCACAAAATCATCACTGGATTGTATCAGAGTGAGTTTTAAATCAGCCAATTCAGAGTGTTTCCTGGAGTGGGTTGAGGTGTATCTATAGGCGGTCTATATGAAAAATAATTTTGGCAGTAGTGGGTAGTATTTAAAGAAAAAAAAATTATCTTCTCATTTATAATGCAATAAACTGTATCTTCTATCATCAAACTTTACCCAAACAAAACAGCTTAGAAGGTTATGCCAGGACCAGGTTTTAGGACTACATACAGTGTGTGATGTTCTCAGTACCTTGAAAATTAAGAATAATTACATTTATATTATATTAGTCAACATTTTTATGAATGGCACTTGGTACTCTTGTCAAAAATTTAATATCTTTTTGCTTTACAAGAAGCATAGCTTGGAGGCAGAAAAAATACACACCCATTTGCATGTGAGTGTACGGGTGTGTGTGTGTGTGTGTATCTTGAAGACACAGCCCTGCTAAGTTGTAACATAGCAGAATGCCTTGCTCTGTCTCTCATTCTTTATACGCTTATTGGCCAGGCTACAGCAGGACACTCAACCACTTTTAATGACTTTTGTTACTCCCTCTTGTTTTCTAGGTTAATGACATATTGAAAGTGCTAATGGCATAAAATTTTCAAATAGCTCACACACTGTTCATGAAAGAGGCAGTGTATTTTACTTCATAAGCACATAATTTTTCCCAGTGCATTAACTGCATCATTTTGCTGCTTTGTAATTTCTCAATTTAATTGTCGAAGTTTTTAAAAAATAAAATCTAACAAAGCACAGTCTCCCAATTGAAGATGTGGTTGTGAATGTGGCCATATTCCATGTCACCCCAATGACAGCAGGAGGTGGTCATATTCCATAATGTCCCCCAAGTGATGGCAGGAGGTATTATACAAGCTGGAAAAGGGAATATAGAAAATCAGAGATGTCAATCTGCTACCACTTTGTTTTCTAAAATCCTATGATATTCCAAATCATAAAGACCCACTAATTAGAGTAAACAAAGGACTAGAAAAGGTGTAAAATTCTTGGCATGAATAATATTTTTCTATTTCAAGTTTCATGAGTCATCTCTCCAAGTGCAACTTATAGAAAATCATTCAATTAAATTATATTCTAAAAATTCAAAAAATTAGTTTTACTCATTTAATTATATTTACAGAAACAAGAAATGATACTATTTCTGAGTATGCCTCTTGGAATCAGGTATTCTGTCCCTTATTCTCTTTTATGGTGCAAGAGACATTGATATATTCAGAGTATTTTAGATAATAAAAAATTTTTGAAGTGCAAGAAGTGGAAGAAGCAAACAATATTATATATACAGTCAAGTCTTAAGGAAGAATAAAAATTGTTCCTCAAGCAGGCCTCCTGGAAATTAACATGGTATTTATCAATTGAATTATAATTCAAGATATAGCTCAGCTTTAGGAACCTATTATTTTGTCAGTTCTTTAGCAGGAGTTGAGTGTTAGTTACACTAGTATCTTAAATCTATTTTGTTAGAAGTTTCTTAGTTAATGCTTTCTGTGAAAGTCTTACAGAGGTGTTCTCATCTGCATGTGGATATTCAGCTTTTCCAATACTATGTTTTGAAAAGACTGTCATTTCTCTAATGTGTGATCTTGTTGCCTTTGTCAAAAATCAGTCATCTGTAAGTGAATAGCTTTATTTCTGTGTTCTCTATTATGTTCCATTGCTAGAGGCTTATATTTCACAATATGCAAAAATAAACTTAAAGTGGATTAAAGACTTACAGGTAAGACCTGAAATGATAAAACTACTAGAAAGACAATGCTTTATAAAATTTGTCTAAACAAGAATTTTCTTTCCTTCCTTCCTTCCTTCCTTCCTTCCTTCCTTCCTTCCTTCCTTCCTTCCTTCCTTCCTTCCTTCCTTCTTTCTTTCTTTCATTTTATTTTATTTTTTTGTAGAAGGAGTCTTGCTCTGTCACCCAGATTGAATTGCAGTGGTGCAATCTAGGCTCACCGCAACCTTCACCTCCCGGAGTCAAGCCATTCTCCTGCCTCAGCCTCCCAAGTAGCTGGGATTACAGGCATGCATCACCACTGCCCAGATAATTTTTGTATTTTTAGTAGAGATGGGGTTTTACCATATTGACCAGGTTGGTCTTGAACTCCTGATCTCAAATGATCCACCCGACTCAGCCTCCTAAGGTGCTGGGATTACAGGCGTGAGCCACCACACCCAGCCAAGAAAATTTTTTCATAAGACCTCAAAAGCACAGGCAAATAAAAACAAAAATAGACAAATGAGATTATATTAAACTAAAAAGCTTTTGCACAGCAAAGTAAACAACAAAGTGAAGAAACAGGCAAATGGAATTACATTAAACTAAAATGCTTCTGCACAGCAAAGTAAACAGCAAAGTGAAGAGATGACCTACAGAATGGGAAAAATAGTTGCAGCCTATTTATCTGACAAGGAGTAAACATCCAGAATTTATAGGGAACTCAAATAACTCAATAGCAAAAGAAAAAATAATCTAATTAAAAATAGACAAAAGTAACATCTTAAGCAACGTTTCTCATGAGAAGATATACAAATGTCCAAGAGGTATATAAAAAAATGCTTAAAATTACTAATCATCCAAGAAATGAAAATCAAAATGAAAATCTGATATCTCACTCTAATTTGAATGGGTACTATCAAAAACACACACACAAAGTCTAATGTTGGTGTAAATGTGGGGAAAGAAATGCTTACATACTTTAAGAATGTAAGTTAGTACAATGATACTGAAAAATAATATGGAGGTGCCTCGAAGTGTTAAAAATAGAGCTACCCTATTACTCGACAATCCCACTATTGTGTGTATATCCAAGGAAATCAAATCAGTATGTCAATGAGATGTCTCTACACTGACATGTTTATTGAGACACTATTAACAGTAACCGAGGTATGGAATCGGTCTAAATGTGCATCAACAGACTTATGGATAAAGAAAATGAGGTATATATACAAAATGGAATACAATTCAATTATAAAAACAATTCTGCCATATAAAAACAAGGATCCTTTTAAGTGGAAAATACAGAGACAATGTGGCTATGCAAACTATTCACTCTACAACAAATTAATAACCAGAAAATGCAAGGAATTCAAACAGCTCAACAGTAAAAAAAAGTAAATAATTCGATTAAAAATGGGCAAATAAGCTAAATGGAGATCTCTCAAAAAAGGACAAACAAATGGTCAACATGTATATTGAAACATGTTCAACATCACTAATTATTAGGGACATACAAATCAAACACAATGAGATATTATCTCATTCCTGCTAGAATGGCAATTATTAGAAAGACAAAAATACGTACTGGAAAGAATGTGGAAGGAAGGGAATTATACACAGTCTGTGAGAATGGTAAATTAGTATAGCCATTGTATAAAACAGGGTGGAGCTTTCTAAAATAAATTATGTGATAGTTTCTTAAAAGAGAACTACCATACGATTCAGCAACCAACTATTGAGTATATATTCAAAAGAAGGAAAATTAATATGTTGAAGAGTTATCTGCATTCCCATGTTTATTTCACCTCTATTTACAAGAGCCACAATATGGAATCAACCGAAGTGTTCATAATCTGACAAATGAATAAAGAAAATGTGGTATAAATACACAATGGAATACTGTTCAGCCATAGAAAGCATGAAATCCTACCATTTGCAGCAACACAGTTGAACCTAGAGAACATTAAATGAAATAAGCTGGATACAGAGAGACAAACAATGCATGATTTATTTATATGTGACATTTAAGGAAATTGATCTCATTAAAATAGAAAGAGAAGGGTGGTTACCAGAGGCTAGGGAGAATAAAGGTGTGTGTTAGGAACAGATTGGTCAACAGGTATAAAGTTACAGTTAGATGAGAGAAATATGTTCTGGTGTTCTGTTGCACAGTAGGGATATTATGGTTACTAATATTGTATTGTATACTTTTAGTTTGAAAAGAGGATTTCAATGGTCTCACCACAGATAAATGATGAGTGTATAAGATGATGGATATGCCAAACACTGCGATTTGATTATGACACAATGCATGCATGTATTGAAACATCGCACTGTACTCCATTACTATGTATAAACATCATGGATCAATTAAAAATAAATAAATACATGCATACATATTTTAAAGTGTTCTCGGAAGGGAGACTGAAAGAAGCAGGACAGGGCAGGAAAATGACTAAGGAAAGATGTGATCTATACTGGAAACTAGCTTCATGCTTGTGCCACATGTTCCCATAGAGTTCAACCTACACACAAAGATGATCCAACCTTAAAGCCAGGAATTAGACTCTTGTCCCCCTCTTCCCTGTCAGTTACTGGCCTTGTACCTCTGCAACACAGTGTCATTTTCCTCTAAGGAGGCTAGAGAAGGTGATTTTCCAAAGGAGGATACGGTGTGGGGCCAGACAGCCAACATTTATGGCAGCTGGGGAATGGGTGCAATATCCTGGGGAAATTGATACAATTAGCTTCCAAAGTCCCTATTCCAGACAAGCTGGCTAGTTTAGGAAGTGTTTCCTTGATAGGCTATATCATTGGCCATGGCCAATCTCCTTTGGGCCAGGGGTTCATCTTTGATGTCTAGCAGATTTATGAAATTAACATGTCCCAAAGAGAATTTTGATTCCAATCCTGTAAATATGCCTTTTTTCCCCAACTCTTTCTCATCTCAGTTAATTACATATTCTCTTGGGAGATGCACATGGCAAACACCTAGAAATCATACTTTTCACCCCTTAATCCCCATATTCAATCTATCAGCTAAACCTTGCTTAATTGTGTTCATGTTTTTGTTTTGTTTTTACTGTTCCTAATGCTCCCTTCCACCACAGTATCTAATATGTTTGAAGGTAATAATCTTGCCTATTTGTATATCTCACTATAATCAAAGGTAAATATGTTTGCCACTCAATTAATCTTTGTTTAATTAACAAGTACAGGTCCAGAAACCTCAAAGATTAATATCTATATTTTATTGTATTTTATAGTGATGCCCAAAAACCTCTATTTATATGATCAATCTTAAGTGAATAGCTGCAGAAATGAAGTGTTGCTTCATATTCCCTTTACCTTCTTTATACCAGGTTTTGTATCATCACAAAAAAGGGTGCAATGTTTTCTCTAATGTTTAATGCTGCGATCATTCAATTATATAGGTTCTGAAAGCATTCTTTAATTCTTACTCAGTTGTCTTCATTAATCAGGGTGTAATTTTCAACTTAAGACATCCCACAGGACTAGAAGAGGTAAGCAGAGAATAATTCATTAATTATCATAATATTATGCTTTAAAAATAGAAAATGAATGTTTCTATGAAAAGTACATTAACAATACAATTTAATCCTTTGCATCTGGTCTCTAAGCAAGAAACATGATTCACACAGGGATACTTTTTTTTTTTTTTTTGAAAACACATTCCAATCCTCATCCCAGGACGCCATTCATCATCTTAATGTTGGTGTGTTTGATACATTAACACATAGAACATGGAGCTTAAATTTCCTGCTGATCTGCCATTATGTCACTTAGTCTTCTCAGGAGATACCTGTCTTATAAATATAGGCAAGAAAGACAAATGACAACTCCACAGATAGATGCATGTTTGCTGTGTTTTCAACCCAAGACATATACTAGATATATGGACACTAAGAGAGAAGCATGAAGTATACCTCCTTCCAACTAGGAGCACAAAGAAAACACAAAATTAACAAATGAAAAATATCTTTGAACATTCATGTTATAATTATGAACTTACAAAGATCAAATTACCTTTTGAAATATTTTCTACAAAGCCATAGTGTTTAAAAAACCATAAATGATATTAGGTAGCTTGAGCAGTGGGAAATTGAATTTTAGACAGAAACTGTCAGACTGATATCATCTATCTTTCCAACAAGGATATCAATCATTGTTTCTTCCCTCCCTTCAGTACTACTCTCCACACTTTCAGCTGTCTGTGCTGAAATAGCCGAATTGAGTTGCTTGCCTTACTTGTGTTTTATTTTTCAATTTTTAGTAAGCCTCTGGAGGGATAGAAAAAACAAATAATGTTCTTTATAATAAAAAAAAAAAACTTTGGATAAACGTAAAAGTACTATAACAGTATAAATTTCACTGCTCCTTAAATGAGAGATATTTTAAAAAGACATAAAATATGTATATTTATTATAACTATTTGGTTATATATATTTTCTTTTATAGAAGTCAATGTACATTCTGCCGTGGATTAATTTTCTAAAGCTAGAAATCCTTGTAAAAGAAGACTGTACTGTAGAGTTTGTTGTCTAATGTTACAGTGTTTGAAAGTCTTTTATAATTAAATATATTTCTCTAAGGTGGTATGCACGCCTCTTACAATAGTCTAGGCCTCTTGCTTACTTTTACAATCAAGGTACTTCTTGATACTAGAATTATTGAATATCATCAAACAGTTTTAAATATAATATAATACCGGGGCCAGCTCTTCAGTTGAGACACTGGAAATAAGGATAACCTGGAAGTGGAATCTGTAGCCACTCAAGTCCTAGAGTCTTTCAAGCCTATGTTGAACCCCTAGTGATATGTGAATAGAGCTAACCTGGCCTCATTAGTAATAAATAAATATAGTTTAAGCCACTGAGAAGTTTGGGAGTGTTGTCATTCAGTATATTCAGGAAAACACACATGCCACATTTCTACTATCCTTAAACTTTCTCCTAGTTTTTCGATCAGATCCTAAGACATTTGGTGCAAAGGAGGGATAAAGACAAAATTGGAGAGCTGCCAAAAAGCAACCGTCTAAAGACAGTTGTCTCTTGGGCAGGTCAATATATGACCATCTGAATACGCTTTGCCCTGAACACCACACTTGCTGAAACTTTGATCAGACTATAGAATCACTTTACCCTACTGAAGATAAGAATACTATTTTTGCAAATGAAATTTATTTATAAATTCACTACTACAAAGTATTCAGCAGCAGTTTTTTGTCCTTTACATTTATATTGTGGGATGAAATTTATTTCACTTTTTTTTTTTTTTTTTTTTTTAGAAATAGCCATTGCTCGAGGCTTTTCTTTTTTTTCTTTTTTTTAACTTGATGTGCAGTGTTTGTTTATGATTAGTGATTCCACGTTTATCTAGTTATAATGTAAAACAAATTAGATCTTGGACACTACTTTGAAAAATCTCATTGGAAGTAAATTCTTCTCATGGGATTAGAAAAATTATTTCCACTGTGTCGGAAACTAGAAATGTTAGATCTCTACAACTAAGAAGCACTACTTCATAATAGTACCTACTTCTGGATGAATTAGGTGCTGCTTGTTTTCCCCCAAAATATTGGCCACCCACTATTAATCAGAAAAAGAGCAGTTTTCCGGTTTTCCTCGGAAAATTTTATTACACAATATAGAAATGTACTCACAAAAAAACTAAATTTTGCTAAATGCTGCCACAAGTTAATAATTTAACTACTTCGTGTAAGGTAATTTTTATTTTAGTTTTTTTTTTATGTTTTGGTGTTTTTTGTATTATACTTTAAGTTCTAGGTTACATGTGCATACCGGGCAGGTTTGTTACCATATGTATTACTTATGACATGTTGGTGGGCTGCATTGCTGCACCATCCCTCGTCCAGCACCAATGCAATTCATCATTTATACATGTATAACTCCCCAGGCAATTCTCCCTCCTCTACCCCCCGCCCCCTCCCCATGATAGACCCCCAGTGTGTGATGTTCCCTTCCCGAGGTCCAAGTGATCTCATTGTTCATTCCCACCTGATGGTGAGAACATGCGGGTTTGTTTTTCTCTTCTGTGATAATTTCTAAGGAATGATGGTTTCTCAGCTGCATCCATGTCCCATACCAAAGGAAGCTAACAACTAATTCCTTATTATGGCTGCATCT
>NW_022142539.1:0-449 GCF_007565055.1 Rhinopithecus roxellana
AACCCAAGACAAAACCCGTCTCAGAGCTCCATTGCTCCTCTTGCATGGACGGCCTGGTCACCCTGTTCTGGCTCAGCCCATGCCCCCTCCACCCTATCCCAGCCTGCTCAAAAGGGCCCTGCCTACCGGAGCAGGGTACTCCCTCTCCATGGCTCTATCTCTTTTGCTATCTATCTCCCTCCCCCCTCTATCTTCTGGGATTCCCCTGCACCTCCCTCTATTTCTGTCAACTTCCCTCTGTCTCTGTCTCTCTCTATTTCTCTGTCCCTCTCTCTTTCTCTGAATCTCAGTCTGTCTTTTTCCCTCTCCCCTTCCCCTGTCTCTCTCGATGGATGTCTCTCTCCCACCATCGGTTTCAGTATCTCCATCCATCTCTTCCTTGCTCTCCTTCAAGCCGTTTGTGTGTGCGTGCATGTGTTTGTGTGTCTGCGTGTGTGTGTGTGTCTGTG
>NW_022142540.1:0-10746 GCF_007565055.1 Rhinopithecus roxellana
AACCCAAGACAAAACCCGTCTCAGAGCTCCATTGCTCCTCTTGCATGGACGGCCTGGTCACCCTGTTCTGGCTCAGCCCATGCCCCCTCCACCCTATCCCAGCCTGCTCAAAAGGGCCCTGCCTACTGGAGCAGTGCGCTCCCTCTCCAAGTCTCTATTGCTCTTGCTCTGCAGCTACCTTGCCCTCTCTCCTCTGGGTTTGCCCCTGCACCTCATGCTCCTTCTGTCACCTTCCCTCTGTCTCTCTGTCTCTCTCTCTTTCTCTGTCCCTCTCTCTTTCTGTTTCTCTCTGTCTATTTGTTTCCCTCTTCCCCTCCCCTGTCTCTCTGACCACTGTCTCTCTCCATCCCTCAGTTTCAATCTCTCAATCCATCTCTTCCTTGCTCTCCTTCAAGCTGTTTGCGTGTGCGTGCGTGTGTGTGTTTGTGTGTGTCTGTGCGTGTTGCATGCATGTGTGGGTTCCCGCGCTCGAGTGCCCAGGTGTGTCTGTTGTGCAGTTGTGGATTTTCTCCTGGTGGTGGTGTGGTGTGACTGGGTTTCTCTCAGCAACTCTCAACAGAGATCAGGCTGCCGGTTCTAGTGCCAGCTCGGGGAAAACAGGGACATTACCCAACCCTCAACCCCCATGCCCTCTTGCCCACTGGCCAGGTCTTGGTCAGAACAAGTGACTGTCGTGGGGGCATTGTGAGAAAAAAGTCATGCGCCTTGAACGGCTGTTCACCCTTGGCCAGCCCTGACGGCTCTGGGTGGGTAGAGCAAGAGGGGGCCTCACAGGAGCTTCTGAGCGGCCTGGGATCCAAAAGAATATCTTTGTGACAGGGCTGAGGACAGGATGGGGTCCCAGGATTCTGGGCCGAGGGCCCTGATGCCTCGGAGCACTCCCTGTTCTGAGCCGGCCCGACGTGGTGGAATCTTGGAATCTCGGGAGCTGAGGGAAGGCCATGGGCGAGGGGCTCAGAGGTCCTGATTCGAGTCTGGCGGCCCTGGGCTGGTGGTGTCAGCTGGAAGCTGGTGGGCATGGCTGCACAGACCTCTTGGGGCAGCCAGGTGCCTCTGCCAGCGTGTATGGCCATACCACCCTGAACGTGCCTGATCTTATTTGATCTCGTGAAGCTAAGCAGGATCTGGCCTGGTTAGTTCTTGGATGGGAGACCACCTGGAATTCCCAGGTGCTGCAGGCCTTTCTGCTTTCTTTTTTGTCTTTCCTTTTCACCTTCCTTTCCTCTGTTCTCTCCCTCTCTCTTTTCTTTCTTTCTTTCTTTCTTTCTTTCTTTCTTTCTTTCTTTCTTTCTTTCTTTCTTTCTTTCTTTCTTTCTTTCTTTCTTTCTCCTCTCTCTCTCTCTTTCTTTCTCTTTCTTTCTTTCCTTCTTACTTTCTTTTTTCTTTCTTTCCTTCTTTCTTTTCTGCCTTTCTTTCTCTCTCTCTCTTTCTTTCTTTCTCTCTCTCTCTCTCTTTCTCTCTCTCTTTCTCGCTTTCTTTCTTTTTCTTCCAAACAGAGTTTCTCTCTGTCACCCAGGCTGGACTGTCGTGGCATGATCTCAGCTCACTGCAAGCGCCCCCTTCCGGGTCCACGCCATGCTTCTGCCTCAGCCTCCCAAGCAGCTGGGACTACACATGCCTGCCACCGTGTCCGGCTCATGTTTTGTAGTTTTACTAGAGACAGGCTTTCAACATGTAAGCCAGGCTGGTCTGGATCTCCTGACCTCATAATCCACATGCCTTGGCCTCCCAAAGTGCTGGGATTACATTCATGATACACCGCGCCTGGCCTTCAGTATGCTTTTGTGGCTTTCCCCCTCCCTCCCTTTCCCCTACTATCGCCATGCTTCCCAACCTCCCTTGACTGTGCTCTCCCTTTATCGTGCCCCTATACCTCCGACGCAACTGGGGAACTCCTTCTGGGTGTGCGCCACTAAAGCACCACCTTGCAGCAGCATTCCACCACTTCCACCTAGCCCCCGCCACACCAGGAGCAGGGCTCCAGCCTGGGAGTGCAGCGGGCTGGACCCCAAAAGCACAGGCCCGGGGGTTGACATTGTGAGAAGAAGGCCACGTGCCGCTGGTCTGCCTTTTTGCCCTTGGCCAGCCCTGACGTCTCTGGCTGGGTGTGGCAAGAGGGGGCTTTTCAGGAGCTCCTTAGCAGCCAGGGATCCAAAAGAATACCTCCGTGACAGGGCGGAGGAGCAGACAGGGTCCCAGGATCGTGGTCCATGGGTCCTGACCCCTCGGAGCACTCCCTGCTCTGAGCAGGCCTGACATGATGGAAACTCGGGAGTTCGGGAGCCGGGGAAAGTCACGGGTGAGCGGCTCAGGTGTCCTGATACGAGCCCGGCATCCCTGGGCTGGCGGTGGCAGCTGGAAGCTGGCGGGTATAGCTGGGCAGGGCTCTTGGGGCAGCCAAGCGCCTCTGCTGGCATCTACGGGCATACCAACTGAACCTGCCCGATCGCTTCTGATCTCGGAAGCTTAGCAGTGTGGGGCCTGGTTAGTACTTGGATGGGAGACCGCCTGGGAATAACAGGTGTTGTGGGGTTTTTTGTTTTCTTTCTTTCTTTCTTTTCTACCTGCCTTTCGTTCCTTCTCTCTCTCTGTCTCTTCTCTCTTTCTTTCTTTTCTTTCTCTCTTTCTTTCCTTCTTTCTTTCTTCTTTTTTCTTTTATGTTTCAATAATTCAAAGGATTTTAGGGAGTATCCCAAATGATGATGAATCCATTGTAAGTCAAGCTATGCACACACAGGATAATGACATTCTTCAGCACTTAAGTACTATGGTGACTTTCTGCTATTGTTGAGAGAATGAGTCCAGGGGACCAGGAAGGCTTGATGTCTGTCTTGGTTTATCAGTGCCTTCTATCCGTGAAGAGAGTGATGTAAACACAAAGGAAACCAGGACCATTTTATTATTATTAGATTATTAGCTCAGGCTTATTCTTTAAACCCTTGCACACAAGCTCTCTGAAAGCAAGCAGTTGGTCTCACTCTAACCCTAGATAGAAAAGACTTCTCCTTCCTGCTATGTCCAAGTGATACTAGCAAAGGACCGCTCAAATGCTCAGAGAGCATCCTTGTTTATTTGAATGTAAGAGGAGAGGGAAAGTAAAGCCAAGTCTTTTTGACATTTCAAATCCATTTGTTTTACCTTCTTATTGACCTTCCTAACATATCACCCAAAGACTGTGTTCCTTGGGAAGCAGATTCTAGGACAGTGTTAGAGGTACAAAAGGTTTAGAGGGAGTCATTCTGTGAAAGGGCATGGGAGGAAGGATGAGTGGGCAGGGGAAGGTGTCAGATCACAGTACAGACCTGAAGAAAATCTCTGGCAACCTAAACAAGGAAGTTTGGATCAAAGATCATCCATCAGAGGAATCCTGTATTGAATGAAAATGGCTGGGTTTTGTACCATTGCCTTCTTCAATAATTAGATGAAAGCCCCAGGAGGGAGTGTGTTCTGGGCTAGATAATTGCTGAAGCAAACCCTGAAAATGCTGCCAACTGAAGACTGTTAGCTAACACAGTCCTTGTAGCTGGACAGTAAGTCTTTCCTTGAAGGAGAATATGAGTGGCACATCTCAGTATCTGCCATATAAATAATGACTCCCACATAGCACTTAACAATATAGTCAAAATTGATACTCACTCTTTGAAGGAAAAACTTGCCAACAAGGAACAGAAATTGTTTCTTCTCTTCAGTTCTTAGAATGAACAACATGATGATGGTGACAGTTAATTCTAAAGTAATTTTATTTGCTCTAAATTGTGTGCTTCTGCCAGAGAACCTTTCTATATACTTTCAAAGTACTTACAGGATAAAATAAATTCAAAAAATTAAATTGCCCTATGTTAAGTATCTGGAAATTAATAAGAAAAAAGAACGAAAAGACACAGCATTAATTCTACTCTGACACCACTTTTGAATCATTCTTGAGATAGATATTTTCTCCAGGGGTTAAGTAAGTAGGAGAGAATGAATGAAAAGCTGTAGTATACTAGATAATTTGGAATAATAAATTTAAATTTTCAGTGAACATGAACTATTCCAATTAAGTTGTACATTTAATCATCTGCATCCTTTCTTAAAATAAAATATTTAAGCCTGTTTCCTCCAAAAAAGTCAATTTTCCTCACAAACCCACTGAAGCCTGAACAGTGAAATATGAGGAGCCACTCAGTCATGAATTCTACTAGACAGAGAGACAAATAATCCCACATAGTTTCATTTAATCAACTAAACCCATTTTAGAAATGTTGGGTTGGGGCCCTAAGTCAAGTTGGAGATTACACATGTCAGCAGAGTTAATGGCCTTTCTCTTTTGGGAAATTGCCACGGGGACAGAATTACATTTAAACTTGTGGCTGGGTTAAGTAAGAAAGTATTTAATTTAGCATATACCAAATTACCCAAGTGCACATTGAAATAATCAATTAATCAATCAACCTTTTATTGAGCACCTATTAAATGTCAGAAGGAATGCTAGACTTAGAGGCCTACAGGGAAGCATCAGTAAATTAAGAGAATTAAATGCTAGGATATGATGCACATGACTCACTGACTAGTTAGCAAGGGCTGATTCACTCCCATTGCCTAAAAGCTTTCCAAAAAAATGCCCATGAAAAGAAAAGTGACTCTTTCAAATTTACAACACTGATACATATGCAAATTGTTCAAATATCTTTGAGGAAATTACCATGCGTTACACTATAGAGAGGCTCAATTGAGAAGAAACCTGAGGTTGACTTTGTACAGATCCATGGTCCATCAGCTAGAGTCAATCAATAAACTAGTCCCAACCTACACACTCTTCTCCTCTCTTGTTTCATTATGAAAACTACTAACCTTAGTGCTAGAAGTGAAGGGGCTGAAGATTGGAGGCTACATTCTGCAATATAAAGTCATATAGATTTGCAGACAGAAAGGGAGCAGAAGATAATGGAAAAGATGTAAGAAATTCTGGGAACTGCATTTCCTCATATATTCTTTCAGATAGAGAACAACTAAGAACAGCTTTAAATTATATTTTTAAAAAATCACCTTCATTCATTCATGAGTTCTATCAGGCAGAAATAACGCTATACCACCTACATATCATCAATTAGAAGAACCAGAGTAGATTTTTGCTAAAGCCCAACAGAGCCTCACCTGACTTTGCCTGGGAAATCTAAATGACAAGATACCCTTTAACTGAGCATCTGAGAAATATATTCTATAGACCTAGATGTTTGTAATGGGGGACATAAGGGAGAAACACACCTGTAAGTCAAACAGGGAAGAAACAACTTTACAAGTTAAGCACATATACATGTTTGGCTCAATCGATGAAAAGAGATCTAACACTTAAGATTTAGCTTGAAAAGTAACATTTTTAGCTGGGCGTGGTGGCTCATGCCTGTAATCCCAGCACTTTGGGAGGCTGAGGCGGGTGGATCACGAGGTCAGGAGATTGAGACCACACTGGCTAACACCGTGAAACGCCGTCTCTACTAAAAATACAAAAACATTAGCCTGACATGGTGATGGGCGCCTGTAGTCCCAGCTACTCGGGAGGCTGAGGCAGGAAAATGGTGTGAACCCGGGAGGCGGAGCTTGCAGTGAGCCAAGATTGTGCCACTGCACTTCAGCCTGGGCAACAGAGCAAGACTCTGTCTCAAAAAAAGAGAAAAGTCACATTTTTCAAATAACAAAAGCTTGAACTTTTTTAGAAATGGGGGGATTGCAAAATGAGACATTTTTCTCCTAGCTCATAGGCAAGTACGTGTATTTTTAAAGACAATACTTCAATTTTACTTTTTAAAGCCCTTGCTTTCATAGAACATAAGTTTTGGGTCTTGAAGGATGGTGATATGGTTTGACTCTGTGTCCCTACTCAAATCTCATTTCAAATTGTAATCCCCATGTGTCAAGGGAGGGATCCGGTGGGGGGTGATTTGATCATGTGGGCATTTTTCCCCCTTGCTGTTCTCCTGATATGAGTGAGTTCTCATGAGATCTAATGGTTGTAAAGTGTGGCCCATCCCCCCTCGCTCCCTCTGTCTCCTGCTGTCTAAGACGTGCTTGCTTACCTTTGGCTTGCTGCCGTGATTGTAAGTTTCCTGAGGCTTCCCCAACCATGCGGAACTGTGAGTCAGTTAAACCTTTTTCCTTAATAAATGACCCAGTCTCAGGTGGTATCTTTATAGCAGTGTGAAAATGGACTAATACAAATGAGAAGTCCTCTGTTCAGAGAAAAATGTGTGAAAATACATACCAAGATTAAACAACATCTAAAAAGAAACTGATTCTTAAACAAAAATGACATTAAACAAAGAAGCAACAGCAAAACCACACAGGTCAGAAGGCCTGGAGTTAGATCTGTGTGATGGGAGGTAGTAAGAAATACAGCGACCAGATAACTACAGAGTAGAGGCCAGTTCAGAGCCTCAGAATTCAAGTTGCAAAATCTGGTTCTTTCAGGCCAGGGGAAACCACTAATGCTCTAGGCATTGTCTTCTTGGATTTCTGAACAAAGGGGCTTCTTTTGAATCTTGCCACATGACCTAGAAACAAAGCTAAAAGTTGAGTAGACTGTTGTCAAGAGAGATGATGAGGTTTACTCAAGGCCATACAATGAGGTACTGATTTTATTGCCAGGGGAAAAATCCGTGCTACATTTCTACAATATGCTTAATCATTCTTGAAAAGAACTATTTCTGCTACAAAAGCATCTGAAACAGAGTCTGTGTGATTTTTTTATTTTATGCAAATAAATTTTTTCTTTTTGTTTTCTTTTTTTTTTTTTTAATAAAATCTGTTCCCATCTGTCCTTTTTTAAAAATGTGCTGCAAAAAAGAGAAAAAAGAAGTTTGGATAAGCACCTGGTTATTTGAATCAATTATTGAGCACTTTGGATGTTTTCCATGGATAATCCTAGAAACAGATCATTCTCTAAAGGTTTTTCAATTATATCGTTTATCAATACAGAGTTTCTCATACATGTTCTCTGTGAAAAGACAAGGATTAAAGATGTGAATTAGGCTAGAGTCTGAGACCTGGAGGAGCTGTAGACAAGTGGCATAGGTTTAACAAGAACCTGAGTTTGAATTTGATCCTTGCCACTAATTGATTATGAGAACTTTGGGTATGATAAATGTCAGCTTTTCACCTAAACACCCCTGCTCAGGCAGACTCCTCAGTTTCTTCACTGGTATTCATAGATAGGTATATAATAAAAACTATATACTTATACAAAGTTGGGTTAGAATTAGAGCTTTTCCATAGGAATGAGCTAAGCATTATATGGCATAATATATGTAAACTGCCTTATCCAGTACCTGGAACAGGCTGTGTGGTTATAAATGTTTATTCCCATCTCTTGCCATTATGCCTCAACTCCAGTCTCTTGATTAACTAAGAGCTATTTGTGGACAGGGCATTCATCTTTCTATATGCTTGTATCACAAAACACTTTATCATGTGCATTGGATTTCTCAATAACTGGTTATCTATGTAACAACTCTTTCAGCCTCAATTCTCTTGTGTGTAAAGTCAGAATGAAAAACATTCTTTTCTTTCTTTTTTTTTTTTTTTTCTTGAGACAGAGTTCTTGCTCTGTTGCCCAGTGGTGCAATTCTCCTGCCTCATGCCACCACCCCCTATCCCCACCAAGTAGCTGGGACTACAGGCATGCACCAACATACCTGGTTAATTTTTTTCTTTTTTTTTTTTTTTGTAATTTAGGTAGAGATGGAGCTTTGCCACGTTGTCCAGACTGGTCTTGAACTCCCAGGCTCAAGTGATCTGCCTGCCTCAGCCTCTCAAAATGCTGGAATTACAGGCGTGTGCCACCAAGACCAGCCAGCATGGAAAAAAACATTCTTTCAAATCGTGAACTGGGAATTTCATATGATAACTCTTAGACATATGAAACACTCATGTTAAACATTCAATAAATGTTAACCTTAATATCATAATATAGAAGCACCATAGGCCATAGTTAAAAACTTAGAAGCTAGATTGTCAAACAGTACATGTATGGCTTTGAACAAACCCCTTGAATGATTTGTGCTTCCATTTCTTAGCTGAAAATAGGGGGGTGATAATAATATCTACATGACAAGATTGTTAGATTTATTATTAAATTAATTAACACAAGCAAAGCACTTAGAATAATGTCTGATGTACAGTAGGCACTATTTAATATTCCCAATTTTATTATAATAAACTCTCACATCAAAGATGAATAAATGAGATATCAAAATGCAAACAATCCATTCTTGTTTTGCCTATTGTTTCAGACTCTACAATGGAGGGAAAGAGAAGTATTTCTTTAGAGCTGGCTGCTTCAATCACCAGATGTTACTCTGTTAGAAAGATCTCTGGTGCCACTTGCTATGAGCACTTGATAACCCCAGATGATGTTTGCCTTCTGCTGCCTGGGGCTTTTGCAACTGTTCAAATCTCACTTCTCCCTTCCCTTCCGCTCTTCCTTGTCAGTTGTCGCCTTTGGATTCCAAACTGAAGCCAACGTCAGTCACTTTAGCAAACTCGAGTGCTGCTGTGGGCTGTTCTTTGAACCCCTTCCAGCAAGCTCATGGTGTTCATCTGTGCAGAGAGAAGGAGTCTGTGCAAAGAATTCTCCGCACTTGAGAGCTTCCAAGCATTTCCCTGGTGTCTTTGTACATCTCTATTCCAAATTCCTATGTCAGAAAGTTGACATTGTCTGAATTTTGAGTAAAATGTAACTTTTGGTGTACTGTGTTTCTTTAAGGGTAAAATATTTCAAATCTTAGTGCAGGATATTTTGTCTCAGTGATACCAAAGTAGGCTTAATCCTGTGTTCTATTTTGGCAGGATTCCTCAGTCATCTCAGGCTGTTTGAGATATGTTTCAGGGTTTTCTATCTTTTCACAGACACCTACTTTACAGCTAGTTCTAGCCTCCACTACTTTCTAGCTATGGGCTGGTTTTTTAAGGACTAATTGATTCATAAATTCAACAAATATTTATTCAATGACAAATATGGCTCAAAACACTTTGATTTTGTGCACGAGTGCATCCCTATTACTTAAAGATATTTCCTATGCTTTCAAAGAGCCTACATTTCAGTGAGAATACATAGACACTAATCAGTATGCACACAAACAAATGTGTACTAGCATAAATTAAGATAAGTTCATCAAGAATATGAACATGGGCTCTGAAAGCAGAGAATAAGCCTGCCTACACGTGAGAATGGTAGGGAAGACAGCCTGATTAAGTTATATTACATGAGAAATCTAAAATCTAAAATCTTAAAGAATCATAAAAGTGGCCAGACATGGTGGCTCATGCCTGTAATCCCAGTACTTTGGGAAGCTGAGGCGGGTGGATGACGAGGTCAGGAGATCGAGACCATCCTGGCTAACAAGGTGAAACCCCGTCTCTACTAAAAAAACACTAAAAATTAGCCTGGAGTGGTGGCAGGCACCTGTAGTCTTAGCTACTCGGGAGACTGAGGCAGGAGAATGGCGTGAACCCAGGAGGTGGAGCTTGTAGTGAGCCAAGATCGTGCCACTGCACTCAAACCTGGATGACAGAGCAAGACTCAAAAAAAAAAAAAAAAAAAAATCATAAAAGTATGAAACCTAAAAGCTGAGTATGAATTTAGTATGAGAGTGAAAGTTTGCCAGGCAGAGGACATGTGGAAATTTGTAAAAGTACACTTGCTGGAAGGAATATGGCCTACCTCAGGATTTGGTAGGTCAGTGAAAAAAGACCAATAATATATCAATGAAACGGAACGTCATGAAGGTCAAGCTTGAAGGATGGAGCCTGTCTGGCCAAGTTGGTTTGAGGCTAATAAAAGTGGCTCTATAATTCCTGTTAGTTTACCAGGCCCTGTTGTGAATTTATTAAGCCTTAGAACCTTGGAGAAAAAAGAGAGTTGTTTCTTTAAACCACCCAAATTGTCCAGGATTGTTTGTTTCTGTGCCTCCAACTCTCCCCACCTGGGATCCCCTCTAAGATAAACTGCTACTGGTTCAGAATTTCTAAAACACGTTTCATACTATTTCCTGGATGAATGGATGCTTTATATTGTTGTAGTTATGCTAAACTGTTTCTAGTCTGGCCCCAATCAAACCTTATTAATCTCTTGAGTTGATATTTGAAGGCACTTTGCTTGAAATAGCTGCCTTATTCTCTCTAAAATATTCCATTCCATCAACAGAGTGGAGACAATCTGTCAAATGGAAGAAAATATTTGCAAACTATTTATATGGCAAGGGACTAAAATCAAGAATATACAGGGAACTCATATAATTTGACAGAAATTAAAATGTGGGCAAACCAAATAATCAAATCAATCATAAGAAAAAAGAAAACAAAGCCAGAGGTATAATATTATGACTTTAAGTATACTATAAAGCTATGGTAACCAAAACAGCATGGTAGAGGTGTAAAAACAGACACATAGACCAATGGAACAGAGCAGAGAATCCTGAAAGAAAGAAATCCAGAAAAAACAAAATCACGTACCTACAACCATCTGATCTTCAACAAAGTCAGCAAAAATAATCATTGAGGAAAAAGACTCTTTATTCAATTGACAGCCTGCTGGAATAGCTGGCTAATCCTATGCAGAAGAATGAAACTGAACCTTACTTTCACTGTATGTAAAAGTTAACTCAAGATGGATTAAATATTCAAATGTAACACTTCAGACTATAAGAATCTGAGAAAAAACAAAAAACAAAACAAAAAAAAACCTAGGAAACGCCATTCTGGACATCGGCC